>NC_089590.1:56433546-56733546 GCF_019320115.1 Miscanthus floridulus | reverse complement strand
ACGAAGCAACGTTTCGGCTTCACGAGTCTAGAGGGCAGGGGGCCAGGCGTTCTCGAGGCTTTTGTGGAGGTAAACATAAACTTGTCCGTTCCAAAAATATTTTTTAGTGTATATGCGTTTGGAAAATACACTAACTTTAACGTCTATTTATGCAGAAGGTGAAGAAGAGCTGCAGGAAGCTAGCTCAGAAGCTGAGCTGCTAGAAGCTAGCTCAGAAGCTGAGCTGTATGGACACTCCTTATGAGGAACCGCCACTCCCGGTGCGGTCGGGTGGCATGTCTTTAGCCTCTTTGAGGATACCAGCCGACTCTTCTCAGCCAATGACAGATGCTACTTCCGCGGTGCGTACACCACCACATCATAACGCTGGGAAGGACCCTACAACCAAGGATGACGAGGACGACGACGACGACCCCCCGGGCTTCCACAGACATCACGATCAGTTGGACGATTAGCCGCAGTACGAGATCGGCATGTCTCAGCTAGGTGGTGCCCCGCTTGGTACCCAAGGAGCCTCACATGTACTAACAAAGGTAGTTTCTTTAAATACGTATGCTCCATAAACTAACGATCATAAAGAATTATAAGTAATCGTGCGTATCATATACTTGCAGGGTACGAGCCGTACGCACCGTCGACGTGACCATACCGACGTTGGCTACACTCCTAATGTGTTGCCAACAAATCCGAAGAGGCAGAGGCGTCCGAGGGATCCTTACACTCCTGGTCTTAGTTTGTTAGGTCAAACGAATATTGGTGTCCGAAACTTACGGGGTTATTTGGTTATGTTATGTCAAACTTATGTCAAACCAATGAAAATGTTATGTGGCAGCTTGTCAACTTGCGCACGGACTTCATTTATTTGCTTTATATTCGTTTCTATGCGTCGCGGCAGCACTGCCAGCGAGATTAAGTAGCAACTAGTTCGGGAACCGACAGTCCCACCGTATCTCGACGCCAGTGGCCGGCGTCTTGTGCGAGGGGTCGAGGAAGCCGGGGTCCATGGTCGTGTCGCCGCCGATCCTACAATATGGGGCCAAAAAGCCCAAGAAATAAGTTCCCTTAAAAAATATTTGTTTCAAATCGATTAGTTAACATGGTGGTTAACCGTATTATGAAAGATGAAAAAAAAATCATTGCCTTATCAAATTCTGTATTCTGCCGTGAAACTAATTCAACAAAAGACAGAAACAAATCCACTATTGATTTTACGTCAAGCAATACTTAAAATAACTCCCACTATCGGCGCGACGCGTTCCGATTAAACCGTCCAGGTACCGCCGGGCGGGCGGCGGGCGCGGCGGCAAGGCGGGCTTGCTGCTCGGGCAGGCGGGACTGGCCGCGGGGTTTTATTCGGCTCTGCCGCGCCACGGATCAAGGCGCGTTACTGCCGCGCCAAGGTCGATGGCGTGGCAGGCCCTGCCCCGTCAGTGGTCAGCGATTCCGGTCGTCGCCACGTCATACCTCTGCCGCGCCACCATGCATGGCGTTGGCCGCGCTACGACAATAGACGCGGCCAAAAGTGTTAGTTAAAAAAAACCGACCGTGTTAAATTTAAAATTAGTTTCAAAAAGTGTTAAAATTAAAAAAAAATCGTGCCTGATAGCCAGCCCACGGATGGCCTTTGGGGCTGAACATGGTAATAATGAAGAGAAGCACTGACCCTGCTTCAACCTTTTGCCATTATCCACCTGACCACCTGATACGGTGCAGGTTTCAGGCGAGCCCCAAAGCTGATGATGGGCTTTACAAGAGTTGTAGCCGAACCTCCCATAAGTTGTCTAAAGCACATGCCCAACTGCGTGATGTTGTTGATGGCATTTTTGTCGGTTATGGCCATACACCATACGCAGTTCCTTCTTTTGTCGGGCTTAAACTGTGTTCTGCCTGAGGATGAATCGATGATGTTCATGATACAGCTTACCAGCTATATATATGTATGTAAGAACGATATGCATTCTTAGTTTCTCATCCATGAGTCATGGATCCGTTCAATTTCTGGTAGTAATGTTCAGTTCACCGGAAGACGTTTAAAATCCTGCGGAGTCCTGACTGATCAGATCTTGTGTGACAAATAATTCATCTCAAATGGGACTTGTAGCCTCCCACGTCCCAGGGCTACAACGAGTTCTACCCTTCTCTACATCATCTTCGCCGGTGCCCCGCCTTCATCAACTAGCGTTAGCTGTTGTGGATTGCGTATTTTCGGTGTTTTTTTATTACTTTGGCTATGTATTCAACGACTCCATGTGAGTACTATATATTTACTCTTTCAACAAAAACATTGCATATACGATACATATGTAGTTATATATTTACTCTTTCAACAAAAACATTGCATATACGATATGTAGTACCTAAAATATGCAAACCATACATGAGTTTTTTTTTGGGAACTGTATACATGAGTTGAAGACGATGGTTAGAATCAGTTCAAGCCGCAGCATCTACTCTTTTGTACAAAACTGGAATGGCATGTGAAAGCTTCTCTACGCTAACACGTTCCAGCCACACCATACCGCATCGTCAAACTACAAACTATCATGGGGTGCGAGACAATCTTGTCATCTGCGCTTCTGGGTCTTCATCCCTGATGCTGGCCGTCTTGCCCATGGATTTCTGGCTGAGCATCCGGGCTACCGAGTTTCGCAGCCTCTGCGCCTGGGACTGGGATCCATTGCCAGATTGGCTGCCACCCATCGTATTCTCGAGCTCTGACAAGAGCCCCTTCACAAGGACGTCGAAGCGGCGCTTTGCTGTAGGATATCTAGATATCGACTTTGTGATTCCTTGCAATCTTGCGGCAGCAGCAGAGTGAAAATATCGATTAGTAAACGTCCCTGTTTGCATCCTCCATCAAAATAAAGGCTGAAGGGGAGGACGGAGGAGATACCTGCGAGAGAATGCGTCTATATCTGCCTTTTTACGCTCGGTCAAGGATGGAACATGAGGCAGAGAACCTTTTAGGCGACTGGGATCACCAGACAACAGTACTCGCATTTTCAGATATTCTTCCTCTTCTTCAGTAAGGTTCTCAGCTTTGATTTGTTCCTTTATAACCATAAGCGGGTCAAAGAACCAATCAAAGATGGTATTTTTAGGTCTATTGTCAGATGTAATCTCAGAGCCGCCACCTGCATTTTTTTTTCCAAAGCAAGTCAAGCTAGAGTCATAAAAACCCGAAAAAAACCCCTACAACTACTCATAACAACAGTTAAAATGGAAGAAGACCTAATTTTGTTGTGCACGTACTTAAGATTAGCCCGACAGAATCAGCTTTTGCAGACCGAAGGAGTGCATTAAGGATAACATATGCTGGTAGACCAACATTAAGAACACCGCTGCCAACTTTTCCAGACTTCGTTTCTTCAATGTCTTTCATTGTTATCAACCCTTTGTTAACCAAAGCCTCCCCCTGGTTCCTGCATTCGGCAAATAGGTGGTCCAGCAACTGCATAACGGTATCATTCAGTTATATAATGCCCTGACTTCATATGTTCACATATTATTACTACCAGAACAGAAACATTTTATTGAAAATTTATTTGCACAGTGAATACCCTATTCTAAGCATGTACTATACTGATTGGACTGTACAGAAAGTGAAGGTCTACAGAATTTGAATTGCCAATAAGCAATGGTAATGCAGCCTGACTATTTTAGGAGAAAAGAATCACCTTGAATGGATTGAACTCATCAATGCTGTTCTTAAATGAAGTAACACGAGATGGAGGTCTTTTCCCTTCTTGCTTCTCCCTGTCGAATGAGGCTGGTCTGGATAACGGAGCACTATGTCCGTGTGAAGACTCACCTTTGCCCTTCCGATATTTAAATCTATAGATTTCAAAAGTCAGCACCAGGCATTTTGAATTGTTTTACCATAGCAACCAAAGACATTCAGTATTAATTTACCTTGGAAAACAAGAACCAGGTGCCATGTCGAGAACATCGTTCGTGTATTCATCAAATATAGACACTGACGAGAACACATAGGCAAGTCCCATGATAAAGGAGGATTCCTGAGACATGAACAAGATCAAGCTCCATGACTTCAACAGCAACAGGTTAAATGAGCTGATACTTCATCATAAGGTGGCAATGCTTGCTCAACAAATGATGTGATGAAAGTATGCACTGTCTGTCATCAGTGCACTGAAAAAAGGGGGGATTTTACCATACCTGATAAGCTACAACTGCACCATAAGCACCTAAAGGGACACTGGAGAGTATGGATGCCAGAACAGCTCCTACTACAGCAAATGGCCAAAGAAGAATAGAAAGACCAGCAAATGGCACACAAGCCGTCTCCAGAAAAGGCCCTTCTCTCCCAATCATATCCTGAATCAGTCGTTTCCATCCTTTGAAAAGCATCACAGGGCATTTATAGAAGGCAATTAATGTAAACATTATTCCATCAAGTAGAAGCCCAAATGCGGCCGCTATTAGTGCACCGGGAATATCAAGCAATCTGGGAAAAAGAAAGTCATATATGTCAGTTTATTGTACATTGTTCTTCAGATGAAAAATAATCAGAAAAGTGCCATCTCAATGCAAAGCACTGTCAGTGGACTATATTATTCAAAATGAATGTCTGAATGCATGCTTTCTTGCAAATGTTATCTCAAGTCAAGCATAAAGAGTGATTCTTTCACATTAAAGCTAAAGGCCTAACGCTAAAAGGAGAAGAGAGGAAAAAGTAACAACAAAAGTCTATGGTCTTGAGGTGTAAAGGTGAAAGATATAAACAGCGAACAGAATGCAGACCTTATCTCATATGGCTCCCCGTCAGGAGGTTTCTGAAGACGAAGGTCATCCATAATTGAAAAATAGGAGTGGAAAAGCAAATCTTTTACGTCCCTGACTACTGTACAGCTTCTAGTGATAGTACTCCATGTTCCATCCTGAAGTTCAGAATAGCAAGCTAAGCAAAGTGTAAAAGATATGCTAACAAACGACCGCAGAGATAAAGCATAAACAACTCATACAAAGGAAAACTTACCACAAAACAATGAACAAATGGCTTTTCTTTGCCTTCTCCAACTGCATCAAATGTAGCCATTATGGGTGCTAGAAAACCATATACTAGTCCAGCAAATACACTTCCCGGGATGCCAATTGTCAACCATACGATCAACACTGCAGTAGCAGCAATAAGAAGCAGAAGCTTTACTACAGGTCCCACCAGCTTGGTTCTGCCTCAAGAAAATGGAGGAAACAAAATGTGAGCACTTTCCGTTAGTAATTTAATGTGAAGTTGCCAAAAATGGAACTGCAGGACATGTACCTGATAATGCAATAGTATGTCCAAATCAGGTGCATAGGCCATAAGCCCAGGATTAGTGCAGATATTCCAATTGCCATAATCAGACATGCCCAAGGGCACAACAAAACACCTGACAATTCAATCAAATATTGTGAAATGAGGATTGCGTATCGTATACCATGTGTCATTCCATCATTGTTTTTTGTAGTAATATGTCGTTCCATCATTCCATCTCCAAAATTGCATTAACTTTTCGATTGCAGATACTTGCAATTCTAACCGCAGTACATGAATAAATAACTGAATTTTCATTCATAAACAAGCAGTCAAGAGACCAAAGACATTGGGCTGAGTTACTGAAACCTAACATGAGGAATTCGATAATTCTTACACAAAACAGGTAAAGGGACATTTTCAGAGACTAGCTCCCAACAAGTTCTTGTTCTAATGAAACCCGGTCTGGAAATTTCCAAGACAGAATCAGGCATTAAAATCAACACGCGGCAATTATTTAAACTTATCCTGCCGCACTGTGAACGTTTGGTTCAAGTCAAAGAAGAGCCTAACAGAAATTAGGACAGCCCACCAATCATTAAATGGTCCTAACTAATTTCTCCAAGAACAGGGAGGAAACTCTGAATCAAGCAGCCCTGTACGAGCAAAACGGGAAATCAAGAGAGGCATCCTGTTCAAGGCAGAGGTTGCACGAGGGTTGTTGGTCACAGCCCTCCCATTTTACCACCAATTCGAACTAAATGCGTGGATTGAAATGAGCAGAGAGAAAAGAGACAGAACAACAAGTCACCTTTGATGAACCCAAGGATGAGGAGGCCGCAGAAGTAGGGCAAGAACTTGAGGAAGCTCAACAGCGAGGTCCAGAACCCAGTCGGCGGCTCCATTGGCAACTTCCTCGGCTCGTCCCGACCAACCTAGAGCCCAAAGACTCGAATTTTCCTCCAAAGCTCCCAATTCTTAACCACCGAAAGGTTTCTATTTAACCAAAATCCTCTCGATCATTCCTTCCTCCAAGCCGGTTCCTGTCAGAATTCTCAATTCCGCAGAGCTCACAGGCAAGAACCCAGGAAAACCTTGTTGGGAGGGGAAGGGAAACTGCGCGCTCCTCTATTGTGTCTCCAGTTCTATCCAAACTCAAGGATCCGGAGATGGAGCCGTGAGGAGGAGAACCGCAAGCGGCGTGAGCAAGAAGACAGGGGAAGTGGGACCGCCTCCGGTGACACACAGGCGTGCCGTTGGCAGGAGGTTGGAGGAGAGAGGACTTTGGGGACTCTTTGTGAGGGGTAAAATTGCAGAGAAGCTGCTGGTGGTGGTGGGAAAGAATAGGAGTAGTTACCACCACAGTCCGGAAAACTGCAACTCCATCAAAATCATTCGCTGGTGGTGGGGAGGAAAGGTGAATGGAACTGATTGGCTCCGGCCTTCGGCGGTCCGGCCTCCGAGTAGTGGGAAAATAATGCGAGTGATTATCTGGACTGATAGAATAGAAACCGCAACAAGAGGGTTTAGTAGGGAATCTGATGCTGGCGGCCTGGCGGGCTGTGATGACTGATGATTGATGAAGTGATGAGCGGGTGAGGCTGCTGGAAGCCAGGCAGATTCGTTGCCGTTGGGCGAGGGCAGGAGGGCGGCGATTGCGCAGCGCGCTGGGCAGGTTTGCTTGCCTTTGCTTTGTTTATCGGCCAGGAACGATGAAAACGGTCAGGTTGGGAAAATGTCAACCATTTTCGCTCCTGAATTTTTTTTGCCGGAAACGGAAACGGGAAGGCTGAATGGAAAAACAAAACCGGTATTACGAAATATCGAGAACGGAATATTTCGAACGGAAACGTGTCGATTACGATCGGGAAGCGGTAACACTAAACAGGAACATCAATATATGTAACCACTTAAAACAATGAGCTTGATGCAACGATAGCAACCATATGCAAACAAGTGGACAAGTTCATAACATCCTGGAGCGTTGTTATATTGTTGCACCATGAAGGATCAGAATTGATGACTGAAACCAAAACTTAGCAACTACTGTATATCGATATCGTCTTGCCTCATCCCGTGAACCCACGCTGACATTGACTTCCCCTCCATGTTTAGAAATAAAAATCATTGACATCTACTTCTTCAGAATCTACCAGTTTGTTGCACACACCCGGTCAGTCTCACAGCTTACCATTTCTGGCATCCTTGTTCTAGTCCAGATGCGGCTAATGCAGCAATATAGCTATGTGGAGGGAGACGCCACCAATCAGTTTTCAGTTCTGAATCCATCGTCGGCTGCGACTTGCATCATGACAAAAAAATCAGTGCAGCCTCACATGCAGTAGATGGTAACAGGTAGGTAGCGCTACACCGACACACGCTGATCAGCAACCAGCGGCAGGTCAATCCAACTATTGAAGGCCCCCCTCCGGTGTCTCATCATGGGTGAACCACTTTCCGGCCAGAACAACACCTGACCTTTATTCGTTGATGCAGACCGCTAACAGCTGATGCGGCTAGGGGCCGAAGGACGGAGAGGAGGCCGGCAGGGGCCAGAGGATGGGAGGAGGCTGGCTGGCGCACGCCGGGCCGAGGTGGAGGCGGGGCTGCGGGAGTCCGGCCGGCTAGGGGCGACAGCGGCTAGGGCCGGCCAGGGGTAGCGGCGCAGGCGCGCAGCGTTCAGCCGCTCGTAGTCGCCAGGGGCAGCCGGTCAGTCTCGCTCTCGCAGAGGGGTGGAGGCGGTGCCACACGGGATGGGAGTCGTCGAGTCGAGGACTCGGGGATAGCGGATAGGGTTTGGCTGCCGTTTTTGGGACGGACGGGAGGGAGTAGCGGACGAGAGTGGGCTAGGACTGTGGCGCGGGGGAGCGGGAGGTTTCGTGGGCTGCATCAATCAGTGGGCTGAATATGAGGTTTAGGTTACAAGATACGGGAATACCGTCGGAAATTTTCCTGCCCGAATACTGGGAACCATGAATACGGTCGGAAAATTCCTTAACTGATTCCGTTCCAGGTTCCTGCCTAAAATACGGTGTCGGTTTCATGTTTCCTGTTTTTCCTGCAAAACGGTATGCGGTCAGTTAATGCGGTATACGGTGTCGGTCGGTACGGGAATTTCTTGTCCCGTTTTCATCCGCCTAGGATGTCGTCACGACGTTCTCCGCGCTCGAGAGCGAGAGGGCCTTTAACTTGACCTGACCCATTGCGTTTGCGCGGGCGGTTGCTGTGGATGGGGGGTCGGAGTACCCACGGCAGCGGCGGCGCTGGCGATGCGAATCGGACGCTTTCTAACGGCTACGAAAGTGGGAAGTGTGAACAGGAGAGGGTGACCCTACATGGCTACACCTGAAACAATTTTGGCCAAATTTGGCAAACGTGCCCTGTAGCCTCGCCTTTTTGTTTCTTTTGTTTTGGGTTCTTGGATTCAACTGCGGCAGTGGCCAACTCATGGGCGGCTACTCGTCCACCGGCATACATAGTACTGTATCATGCGAGAAAGTCAAGCGGTGGGACCGCTGGAGTATTTTGTTCTGATAATTGCCCTATTCTGCAACACTACTTACTTTTTAGCATAAGCCAAATTTCAGTGAAACAAACTACCCAAATGATACGCCACGGGTGCCGCTCACCTGCGCTGTTCACCACGCGCCTAAATCCACGTCACGCGCTGGGCGCCCCTGTCCCACTCCGCGCTCGCTGCTGTCGCCAAACTCCGCCTCGATCCCTCCCTCCTGTCGCACGCGAAGCCTACTCCTACCCATCGCGTGCGCCGCCTGCCCAACTGAGCCAAGGCCTGTGTTAGTGGTGTTGACGATGGTGGTGCTCGCGCACCGCCGCTGGTGCTGGTGGAGCTCGCGTGCCGCTGGCTCTCACCCCGACGCCTGGAATCGACTGGCCTCGGCCTTCCCTATGTTGCAAAACACATGTTTGAAGTGTTTCAGATATTTCAGAGATATGTTTCGGATGTTTTATATGGATGTCACAATGGTAGTTTTCGGGTGTTACACATGTTATAATGGTTATACATATGTTGCAAGAGTTTGTTCAAAATATTTCATTTGTTTCAGACACGTGTTGCAAGTGTTTTATCTGGATATTGCACGTGTTGCAATGGCTATGTTGCAAATGTATGTTCTAAATGTTTCATCTTTCAGTCGTATGTAGCAATTGTTTCATCTGAGTGTTGCAAAAGTAGATCTGGATGTAGGGTTATTGAGCTGAGGAAGAGACAACTAGCACGAGAGCTGTGGCAGCGTCGATGTGGGGAGGAGGCATAGGCTGCGCGGCGCCGGTGTGGAAGAGGTGGGGAGTCATCCAAGCGGCGTGGAAGAGGGGGGCGCGAAACGGTGCGGAATAGACGAAGCTGAGTCATCCGAACGGCGTGGGTAGCCGAGTGGAAGAGAATGGTCCGAACGTGGAGGGGGGAAGCGGAGCTGGCCTCGGGCGGCGGAGTTGGCACGGAGCCGTGCGAAGCGAGAGGCCAGGGCGGTCCGGGAGCTATCTTACCGATTTGGTTCCCAATGGTTGAACATAGCCTCTCTTGCTGATTAGCACTGAACTGAGGATGTTTGCGTCACAAAATTGGTTGGTTCCAGAAAAGGGACAGGTCGATGTGGTGTATTTACCAATAAAATTCTAGTTCTGTCAACTATCAAAGGTTTAATTAAATTTTATAAAAATAATATTAACATTTGTGGCACTAAATAGATATATTATAAAAGTATATTTATGACACTTATTCATGCCATAGATACTGCATACGTTTTTTCTTACAAATATGTCTTAAATTGTCATATTATTTGTATTTAGGTAGCAACGGTTTCTTATGTCATCAGCCCTGGAAAAATCTAATGAACAAATAATTCATATTTTCTTCAAATATAGTTAGATGAATACAAACTTTATGTAAAAACTATAGAGCTTGACAATATCTAAAACTTTGTAGTTGCCATGATTTTTATTTGAGTTTGTTTAAGGGCCCAAATTTACATTTTTATGTTCTCTGGTTGGAAATTTAAATTTTAAAATTTTAAAATAATTTTAGCAAATTAATTGGTTTTAAAACAATTTTAAAGTAATCTACAGTTTGGAATTTCTTTTAAAAAATAGAAAACAATTAATGATCCAACAGTTCTTTGGTTTAAAAATGAACACTAAACACACTTACTTTCAGAGACGGTTAACATAAAAAATGCCTAAAATATTTTTATAGGTTGATTTTTTTATGTCAACCACCTTTGAAAATCAGTAGATTTCTAGGAGCAATTTTATTAAGCCACTGGGTTAGTATATTAGCCATTTTAGCTATTTTTATTAAGCCGATGCCCCTGGTTTATTATATTAGCCTTTTTGAAAAAAAAGGAGACAATATTATGTATCATGTTAACGTGAAACGTAGGACGTCAAATAATCCCGACTTCACATGTGCTTATATTTTTTTAAGATTTAGTTTATGATTTAATGGTGCTATTATTTTATTTTCGTTTTTTTTTATGTACTGAAGTCGTAGTGGTATTGCCGTATTGGCCTATTGAGGTGGCTCTCATGGTTGGCTAGAGCTAGTGAGTAGGTTGCTCTCCCGATCTTCCAGCAACGTTTCCCTTGTTGCATACTTGCATCTACTCTATCAGATGCTGTAAATTTTGAGCGTTTGTTTTAAACGAACGAATGAGCCGAGCCAGCCTTGTGGTCTCAAAAAAGGGCCGAGACGTGAACATGCCACCGGTACACCACCGTAGTGGCTCGTACGTGCTACGCTAAGTCCTTCAAATTAATCAGGAAACGTATACCACTGGCTTTTCTTTTCCCGCAGGCCGCAGGAAAGAAGAGGCGGAAACGCGCGGCCCTATCCGCGTCGAGCGTCGTCGTCTCCTGCCGCCTTTTCCTATGCACGGTCCGGAGTGTGGTGTGTTGTTTGGACACCTGTTACCCGTCGTTTACGCATGCAATGCAATGCATCAGAGGCAGCTGAACAACCGTACAGTAGTCTAGATGCTTGTTCAGGGCCATCCAAATGGATCTCATGATCCCACGTCATTTTCAATCCACCGTTCCAGAGTTCGGCCCGTTCGGCTTACCTTAAATCTGATTTATTCGGCTTCTTTTTTTCAACCGGAACATTATTTTTCTATCACAACATTTCAGCAAGAACAGTATTTTTCAACCAATTTCAGCCAAATTTCAGCGAACCGAACGAGGCCGATGTATATTCCGCCGCAATACAGCACACGTCAGTGAGCAGAATACGTGGGCTTTGAGAACTGTCTGCAGCGCTATCTTCCTTTGTTAGTCAATCGTGGCGACCAGGAAAAAAAAACCCCACCAGTATCTTTTTGTTACCCGCTCTCAAGCAGCAGAATCGCTCGACCAGACTTTCTTTCCTTACATAAATCTTTTACGTGAGCAACCGCCCATTTTGGCTTAGCTTCTCTAAAGTTATTTAGAGTTGTTTTTTTTTACCAAACTAGCTAAAATAAAACAACTCTTCAAACGACGTTCCTTAAAATCTTGTCTCACAAAAGGTGAATGCCAAATAAAACTGAAAATATTGAGCCTAGTTCGCTTATTGATTTCAGCCAGGACTTATCAGCCAGTCAACAGTGTTTTCCTCTCATAACAAACCAGCACAACCGGACTTATCAGCCCAGAAATTAACCAGCGAACATGCTCATTAGCTTTTTCAACCCCATTGGTAGAGCTGCTTGTGGAGCGGATAGAAAATGAAACAAAAAATAAAAGCATGTACGCGCTCCAAGTGGCCACTAGACAGGTCAGCTATGTTCGTTTTCATGTGTTCGTACACTTAATGCAGAAGCCAGGGTCTAAAACTAGTTAGGCCGAGTTTGCGGCAAGTTGATCTTTGTGGATCGGAGTGATCTAACTCTTTGCATGTAGAATTAGATTTGGGTCAACATCGCTCTAATGATGATGATCATATGACGTGGTGTTGCCTTGAGGACTGGGTACTCTTCAGTTCAACATGAATAGCTGCAAATTTAATTCAAAGGAAAATGTTGAGAAATGGTACAACAATAATGCAATGTGTGAGATGATGACGAAGAGGATGATCTACATCACTGGTGTTGTGGATGCTCCGGTCAGAATTGAGTACTCTTCAATTCAACATGGATAGCCAAGCTTAATTCAAAAGGAAAATGTTGAAAAATGGTACAATAATAATGCAATGTGTGAGATGATGATGAAGAGGATGGTCTACATCACCAGTGTCGTCCAGGCAAGTTACATGACTATAAGCAGTCGAGCAAATGCAACAAAGATAAAGCTAATCGAAACTAGGGTTCAAAGTTTTGGCGAAATTTCACAAATTTTGGTAATTTCAGAGGTGGCCAAAAGAAAAATTCTGAAATTCTGTATCACACTAATACATGTGTTATATAACTCTATAACTTGCATTTCTCTATTGTTTATGTTTAATATTCTTCTACTCAATAGATGTATAGTCATAAATAATGCTAAAATTTTGTTTGAATCTAGAAATTTTAGGAAAGGAAATCAAACTTCATGTTTAAGTCTCTAAAACTCTAAAAGAATTTTGATGAAATTTTGGCCGAATTTTATGAATTTTAGTAATTCTAGTGGTGGACGAAAAAGTGAGGCGAAAATCACCGTGCCTCGTGCCCCGTTCCCCACCGCGCCCCTATCCCAAGAGCACAAAAAATTTCAAGTGCAACGTCGCAAAAATGTGTAGTGCAACATCAGAATATAAAATACTACATCATCACAAAATAATGTAGTGTAACATTAAAAATTATGTACTGCAACGTCGAAAATTATGTACTGCAACATTAAAAAATTATGTACTGCAACATCTCAAGCAGTAGTACTGCAACATCGCAAATCAACCATGAAACATGGAAAAATAGAAACAACTCGATAATCACCTTTCAGTGCTTGCAACATTTAAAAAAGGTAATTTCAACAATTAAAATCCCCTATTGCAACAATTCCAACAATAGAACTCCCTTTCTGCAACACATGAATCACCGTATTGCAACATTCAAAAATCATCTATTGCAACATCTCAAAAAATTCCATTGCAACACGGAGAAAATAGCAAAAAGGCATACAAAAATAGTAAAGGGGGCGGGTTCGAGATGCAGGCTGCTCCAACCCCTATCCCCATCACCTTCGAGCTCGTCGGAGGGAGGAGGGAATAGGACCCCCAGAGCTCACCGGAACACTAGCCACAGCCAGTTCCATCAGATCTAGAGTAGGAGGAGGAGGAGGAGGACTCAAATCCAAAGAAGGACCGACCTACCTCGTCGGAGTCGCCGCCGTCGTCCTCGTCTCCAGTGGGGGGAGCAGGAGCCGGGTCGTTGGGAAGCACAGGGGTAGCAATGAAGGTCATGGAGGGGGAGGGAAGAAGGGAGGGAGGGAGCACGGTGGGCGAGGCGACAACGAGCTAGCGCGGGCGCGGCGTCCATCGAGCGCCTCGTGGCAGTGAGCCGGGGTGTGGGGATGAGGGAACGAGTGACAAAGTGGGCGCGCAGAGGCGAACGCAGAGTGGGGATGAGGATGAGGGAGGCAGAGTGGGAGTGGATGAGGACGGTGTCGGTCCGAGTCGTTTCATGGGCGGGTTTGTTCGGATGGAACAGATGCCCGCTGTATATCATTATCGATCTCGGATGCTGTAAATTTTGAGCGTTTGTTTTAAACGAACGAATGAGCCGAGCCAGGCTTGATCTCAAATGAGGAACGACACAAAGACATAAACAACCACCGCCCACCGGTGCACAACTTGTTGTTCAAGGTCCTAAACCTTCGAACACCTGGTCGCCGCAAGGGCTTACTAGAAAGCAGAACAACGAGCGAATAGTGGGTGAGCAAAATGAAGGAACATACTTTATTGATCTTGCTCCTCTGTGTCCCTTACATTCCCTTGATGGGAGCTATTTATACATGCCCGTAGGCCTTTCACTGGACAAGAATGCCCTTACAACTACTACACATTCGAAGAATATTCCCTGACACTAGGGGCTCGTTCGCCATTTGGAGTCACTGCCTATCTCGGGTAGCACCGGTCCAATGGAGACCGACTGGCTCCGCCTTATGTCGCCTCTTGACCGACCGTGTGGTCCTCACTGAGCAGAGGCTGTTGGGCCGGCGAGGGCAGTGAACTCCTCCCCTGGTGAAACATGCAAAACCGATTAGACAGACCGCCAACTACCATTCGCCTCGGCGAATAGCTCTAGACAAGGCGATGTCGCTGGGTGTGCTAACCCCAACCAGGCTACTCCCTTCGCCACTACGAAATGACTGATCTATGCCCTGACTGCATGGCCGCCCTATTTGCCAACGTGAAAGAGGTTGAACCGACCGTAGGTTACGGTTGGCCCATCGCTAGGGGGAGCCCATTGTTTTGCACGGCCGAAATGAGCTCGAGGCAAATCGATGCTGCTGCTGCCATCGCCGTCTCTTTGGTTTGGCGAAATAAGCCCCGCGGAGTGGGCTCATTCTCCCTTGCTCTAGTGCGCTCACCATTTCGCTATAGCAAAATGTCGGATGCACTACCACATGTGATAGGGGCGGCGTCCGTGGCCCTAGGGGTGCCCAAAGCTCGGCCCTTCCTCCAACATTAGCCCCTCGGCATCACGCGAAAAGGTTCTCGATCTTCGTGCAGATGGCTTTCATTATTTTGGGAGTGACGCGCCATAGGGCTCGGACGCCGTCCCCGGAGAAGGATGGAGATCCGCAATGGTGGTCGTACACATGTTTTTTTAACGTTTACCATTTTTCGGTTTTCACGCCATGGTTACTGTTTCTCAGAAGTAGAACCATCGTGGCGGTTATGCAAACCATCATATCGGTTCTCAGAAGTCGAACCATCACGACTATGCGGCGGGTGCCTATATAACCCCCCCCCCCCCCGAGTCAGGAGAGCCATGCGTGCTTGTCCTTCCCTTAGCCCCCACTTGAGCCTTCGCTCTTTGGCTTTCCGCTTGGGTTTTTGGCTTCTCGCTCGCCGCCGTCGGGTCTCCGGTCTTCGCAGAGCTCTTCACAGGTTGGTTTTCGCTTTGCTGTGCTTGTCTCTACTTTTATTTTTGTGTACTTGTGCTATCGTAGTGCTTTGCTCCTTTCGCTTCTTTAATATTTTTTTGGTTTTGTGGATTTTTGTATGTAACTTGCTCGGATAGATGTTAATTGAGTCATCGTCTGGCGACAATTCATCCACCAAGAGCTCATCTGACAGCTCTAGCTGAGGATCTCGCACCCATTCGCGAAGCAGGTCCAAGCGAGTGATGGCTGAATCACCGAATGCACGGGACGATTAGCGCTATAACGCGTTGCTAGGGTGGGCCAGGCCCTTCGCGTGGTGATGGTAGCGAAGAAACTGACACTGATGTGGAGATTGTGGAGGAAGGTGAAGAGGGTGAAACCGCGGGACCGGTGTCGGCCGCCATCAGGGGCCAACCGGATCTGACTCCGGTCACTTATCGTATAGGCCGTTCGCGCGTCAGCGAAGTCGATCTCGATAAGTATGTTGAGCAAGGTCTCCTAAAGGCTTCGCTTTCGGGCTTATGCAGCGCTTCGGGCCAAGAAAAGGTGCCCCGCCCGGAGCCTTATGAGGCGGTCGTTTTCCGTGATTTCTTTGAAGCTGGGCTACGGTTTCCCTGTGAGGATTTTGTGGGCGAGGTTCTGCAACTGCTTCAACCTACAGATCCATCACCTGACTCCCAATGCTTTCGTGCGGCTGGGTGTATTCGCCATGGCACTCAAGATGTTCGGGTGCGTTCTAAGTGTGAATACTTTCGCTCGCTACTACGAGACCCATCCACACAAGAAAATGGTCAAGGATAAGCACACCAAGACCGAGATGGTGGCCCACTATGGGTCCTATAATTTCGTTCCAAAAAAGACAAAGGGCACCGTGCAAACTATGCCAGCTTATCGGAATAAGTGGTCGCACTAGACCGACTATTGGTTCTATCACCGCGTGTGCACTAATGAGGAGCTAGCTGAAGGATTGATAAATGACCTGCCGAACCCACACATACTGGTCCCAGAGATGACACCAATGATGGGGTTTCGCCTGGCTGAGATTCTGGCTAATGGGCCACGCGACACTGAAGCTGCGGATGCCTTCGCATTGACCTCTCACTGATAGATCAACCGAGATCTGGTGGAGGAGTGGATAGCTTGTGACAGCCCTCCACTAAGTCGTGAAACTCAGTTTTCTGATATTGAGTGAAGGGACAGATATGTTTTTCCACATCTTGGCGTTGCACCAGCGGATGCTTTTTCGACCGATTTTAGCTTTGTCATCGGGGTTTAGCCAGATTTGATGATGCCCCAAGAAGCAACCTAGCAGGCTCATCACCTCGCATCCAGCCATGATGTCGACTAGCTTATCGATTCTTGGGAGCGGATATGGATCTTTCAGGCAACACTTGTTCAAATTAATGAAGTCAACACACATTTGCCACTTCCCGTTGAAAGCACTAGTTTGGTTTTGGTGAATTGATGAAACCCTAAGTGCTAACCTAGTTTATCAAGGTGATCATGAGATAGGTAGCACATTCCAAGTGGTGAAGCAAAATAAAGATCATGACATGATGATGGTGATGCCATGGTGATGATCAAGTGCTTGGTTTGGAAAAGAAAAAAGAGGAAAACAAAAGGTTCAAGGCAAAGGTATAAGTGGTAGGAGTTTTTTGGTTTAGTGATCGAGACACTTAGAGAGTGTGATCACATTTAGGATCGATAGCCGTACTATTAAGAGAGATGAAACTCACATCGAAATGCGGTTATCAAAGTGCCACTAGATGCTATAACTCATTGCATATGCATTTAGGATCTAGTGGAGTGCTAACACCCTTGAAAAGGTATGTGAAAATATGCTAACACACATGCACAAAGGTGATACACATTATGTTTAGCACTTGGGAGCAAGGGTTCAAAACTTCACCGGTGGAGTGTCCGCCCGTAGAGTGCGGACAGTCCAACGGTGCCACCGGAATCCTGTATAGAAAAGACAGGGTTTCACAGAGTGCACCGGACGCTGGTCACCCTGTGACCGGACTCTGACCCTACGTCCGGTCAGTAGCAGTTGTGAGCGCGCGGTCTCGGTCTCGTGACCGGACGCTCAGGTCCTGTGTCCGGTCAGTACTGACATACACTGACGTGGCATTCTGGATATTGTATAGGTCTGATGACGCTGGCATCAAGTAATCTCTGTACTTCTGCTTTTGCCGCTTCTGCTCTCTCTGTGGACATCTTCCTCATTTTTTGCTTTCTTGGTTTCGCCTCTTTTGTTACGCTTAGGTTGTGCTGGGCGAGGTCATAATTGATGCCTTGCAGATCTTTTGCTAATCAGGCGAATACGTCTTGGTTCTCGTGGAGAAAAGCTATCAGACTATCTTTCTCATCTTAGAGAGGTCGGAACCTATGTGCATGCATTTTTCTGGCACTAGTTTTGATAATGGGGCTTTTTGAGTGTCTTCGGCTGCTTCTGCCCTTGGCCCGACTACCTTCTCACTGATTGTTTCTTCGCTAGGCGGTTTCTTTGCTACTTCATTTATGAGGCTGTATCCTGGAATTGGCTTGCCCTCTATTCATCTAGACGCTGCTTAGTCTCCATGTACTGTGATTATCCTGAAAGGGGATGACATCTTCATACATAAGTAGCTTTGCTTTACCACCATTTTGAATTTGCTTAGGACTCCCCTACCGAAGATGGTAGTATATGGATAATCCATGTTGACTATGTCGAACGTTATCGTTTCAGTGCAGACCTTTTCTCCTTCTGCGAAAGAGACCGGGATTGCTTTCTTCCCTAAGGTGTCTATCTTTTTTCCACCAAAGCCGAACAATGAGTTCCAAGCTAGGTTCAAGTGTTCGCTTATCGAGGTTCATCTGCTCAAAAGGTTTGATGAAAATAATGTCGGCGGAGCTTCCGTTGTCCACGAGAATGTTATGTACAGTAAACCCAGCTATGTTTGATGTCGCTACGAAAGACTCTATGTGTGGGAAATCTCACACTTGGAAGTCACTTTCGTCGAAGGTAATTGGTACCATGGACCAAGCTGGCCTGTTGAGCGGTACCCTTGGCGAGATGGTGTGGGCTCTTCTTTCATAGTCCTTTCTGGCCCTCTTATTTTCATGCTCTTGATTTGATCCATCGGTGATTGCGAATATGTGACCTTGGGAGGGTAAGATATTTACGACTTGTTGTTCTTAGACATTTTCTTTCTTTGTAAGTTGAGGTTGGCTGGATTGCAGTTGCTCTTGCTGAACTGGCAAGGACATGGTGGCAGAATGCCCCGGGTGCTGGGCGAAATGCTGATACACCGAGAATGTCCGGCTGTTGCCAGATATACGGGTGCTGGCTATACCCGTGTGAAAAGCTAGGGTGCTAGGGAGCGTAGCTGCTTGTCGCCATGTAGTGGCTGCCGTAACCTTGATTGTTTATAATTTCGCGGCTGGTGTTATGGAACACATGGTTTGATGTTTCGCTGTCTTTTGTGCGTTTTCGCCACACACGACGCAATAGGGTGTCCTCTGGTTCCTTCCCCTTCCTCTGCCATCACGTCCACCATGGGGGCCTCATCCCCCTCGCCCGCCACGCGGAGCTTGATCGAAACTTCTATACTGTTGGTTTGTTGGTGGCCTAGGGAAAGCTTGCTCTGCTAGATTATGCTCTGGTTGTTCTTGCAAATTGTTTATTGCGCGAAATGGTCTCATGTTTCGCTATCCTGGGGTTGGTGGTGGCCTAGGGGCCCTGTCTGCTTGGCTCCACAAGTTACGTGTTGCCTTTCGCTTCTTTAGGTCGTCCTCAGACCTAGCATATTGCCTCATTATCTCGAACTGCTCTTTGACAGTTGTGGGGTAGTTTCTGGTGAAATGCGCTGCGCACTGGCCTATGTCCAACCCTTCGACAGCTGCTGTTATCATCTTTTCTTCTAGTGCATTCGGCACTTGTGCTTTGATTTGGATGAGCCTCTCTAGATAGTCGGACAAGGATTCATCATCTCACTGTATACAGTTCAGTAGGTCCCTTGTGGTTTTCGTTCCTGGGTGATATCCCTGGAATGTGGATAAGAGTTCCACTTTGACTTGGCTCCATGAGTGGATGGAGAGGGGCTTCAATGATGTGTACCAATCGTGGGTGATATCTTCAAGTGCCATAATCAGGGACTTGGTGAGAGTCTGAGCGTCTCCTCCTACTAAGGTGACTGCGGTTTCATAGCCTGCGATGAATTTTCTTGGGTTTATCTTTCCATTGAAAACTGGTATGCGTGACTTGTAGCCCAGGGGCCACAGGGTGCAACTGGAGCTCTTTTGACAAAGGTGAGGTGGAATCGTATGCATCTTCATCCTTGTCTAGCAGAATGGCATCTGGTATTATTTTGTTTCCACCTCCCCGTTCGGCTGCCTCCGCCTGCCACTGCTCCGTGCAAACCCTGGATCTCGCGCATCAGCCTTTCTCTTTCAATCTCGGCTTGACTGATCGCTCGTTGTGTTTGCTCTGTCCTGTTTTGAGCCGCTGCCTGCCTTAGCAACTATTCCTTCTCGTGCTACAGCTTGAGGATGTCCTGCTGATACTGGTCTAGTTTTTTCAGATCTTTTACCTGTTCGGTGATTTCGCCGTCTTCGTCCTCTCCCTGGTACTTCATTTTTTTCTTGGTTGAGCTGGACTTCCTGAACCACTCCTTCGGGCGTCTCCTCTCGACCGAGAGGAGGCACCGTGTTGTCTCCCACCGCCTAGGGAGCTGGTGGTTCCTGCCATTGCCACGCCATCTTACGTGAATGTCTCTGTAGCTATGAAAGCTGCCGCCTTGGATGCTTCCACCCTGTCTGTCGGTGGCTTCGGCGCTTTGTTCTTTGGTGGCATGACAAACTCGAGCGACAACCACGGTGGGTGCCAATGTTGTTCAAGGCCTAAACCTTCGAACACCGGGTCGCCGCAAGGGCTTACTGGAAAGCAGAACAACGAGCGAATAGTGGGTGAGCGAAATGAAGGAACATATTTTATTGATCTTGCTCCTCTGTGTCCCTTACATTCCCTTCATGGAAGCTATTTATACATGTCCGTAGGCCTTTCATTGGACAAGAATGCCCTTACAACTACTACACATTCGAAGAATATTCCCCGACACTCGGGGCTCGTTCGCCATTTGGAGTCACCGCCTGTCTCGGGTAGCACTGGTCCAGCGACGACCGATCGGCTCCGCCTTATGTCGCCTCTTGACCGACCGTGTGGTCCTCGCCGAGCAGAGGCTGTCGGGCCGACGAGGGTGGTGAACTCCTCCCCTGGCGAAACCTACAAAACCGATTAGACAGACCGTCAACTACCATTCGCTCCGGCGAATAGCTCAAGACAAGGCGACGTCGCTAGTCGTGCTAACCCCGACCAGGCTGCTCCCTTCGCCACTGCGAAATGACCGATCTGTGCCCGACTGCACGGCCGCCCTATTCGCCGACGCGAAAAGAGGTTGAACCGACCGCAGGTTAGGTTGGCCCATCGCCAGGGGGGAGCCCATTGTTTCGCACGGGCGAAACGAGCTCGAGGCAAACCGATGCTGCTGTTGCCGCCGCCGTCTCTTCGCCCTGGCGAAATAAGCCCCGCGGCGCAGGGCTCATTCTCCCTTGCTCCAGTGCGCTCACCGTTTCGCTATAGCGAAATGTCGGATGCGCTACCACATGTGACAGGGGGCGGCGTCCGTGGCACTAGGGGGGCGCCCAAAGGCCAGCCCTGCCCCCAACACAACTGTAGTCGCCCGTACGTGCTACGCGGCCTTCAAACTAATCAGAAAACCTACACCACTGTTTTTCTTTTCCCGCAGGGCCGTAGGAAAGTAGAGCCATAAACGCAGCCTATCCGCGTCAAGCGAGCGTCGTTGTCTCCACCCACCTTTTCCTATGCACGGTCCGCCGCGTGTCGTCGTTTTCGCATGCAATGCAACAGAGGCAGCTGAACAACCGTACAGTAGTCTAGTGTCTGCTCCCTCCGTTTAAAAAAAACGTAATTTTAGCTTTAAATCTAGACACGACATGTGTCCAGATTCATAGCTAGAATTACGTTTTTTTTCTCGATGGAGGGAGTAGATGTTTGTTCAGAGCCATCCAAATGGATCTCATGATCTCACATCATTGGTCCCGTTCGCTTGGAGGAATTTTAGAGGAATCTAGAAAAATTTATGAAAGAAAAATACTATTTTAAATAAAAAAAAACAAATCAAGGTTTAAAAACACAGCGAACGGGGCCATTATCGATCCACCGTGCCAGAGTTCATGTATATTCCGCCGCAAGACAGCACGCATCAGTGAGGGCGTCCCCAGCGGTTAGCGATTTCGCCGGCTTATATCCGACGTGGAGCAAAGATAAGATTAAAAAACTACTAGCTAGCGAGATGTTAGTCGCTTATCTCGCACAGCTGCCGAAGAATGCAAGAGTCTCTGCTCCCCCGGACCCGCTCACACTTGCTGCTCAGAGTGTCCAACTTTTTTGTTTTTTGTTCTCTCAAAAGCCAGCTCAGCTAGTGAGACGACCCGATTTGTTGGGGACGCCCTGAGCGGAATACGTGGCCTTTGAGAAGTGAGAACTGTCTGTGGTGTTATCTTCCTTTGTTAGTCGTCAATCGTGGCGACCGAGAAAAAAAAAACAGGAATGCTAAAAAACACATACCACTACCAATATCATTTTGTTACCAGCTCTCAAGTAGCAGAATCGCTTGACCGGACTTTCTTTCCTTCCTTAAATCTTTTTTCGTGAGCAAACCACCCATTTTGGCTTAGCTTCTCTAACAGCTTAAGTCATTTAGAGTTGTTTGTTTTTGTCAAACGAGTTAAAATGAAATACCTCTTCAAAAGAAGCTCTTAAAATCTGATATCACAGAAGGAGAATGCCAGATAGAGCTGAAAATATTAGTTTTTCTTAGCTCTCTGTTCTAGATCTATTATGAAAAGCTGTTTTACGAAATATTTTTTTTTCAAAATAGTTTCAACTCCATCGGTAGAGCTCTGCTTGTGGAGCAGATAGGAAATGAAACAGAGAAAATAAAAAACATGTACGCTCCAGGTGGCCACTAGACAGGTCAGCTGTGCTCCTTTTCATTGTTCTTAGTTTTTTCTAAGGCTTATACGGAAGCCGGGTTCTAAAACTGGTTAGGCTAAGTTTGTGGCAAGGTGATTTGTGCAATCGGAGTGCTCTAACTCTTTGGATGTAGAATTAATTAGATTTGCGTCAACATCTCTCTAATGGCATTGATCATATGCATGGCATGGGTGTTGCCTTCTTGATAACTCTAGATGCTCCGGTCAGGATTGAGTACTCTTTAATTCAACATGGATAACTGCAAATTTAATTGAAAAGAAAAATGTTGAGAAATGGTACAACAATAATGCAATGTGTGAGATGATGATGAAGAGGATGAATGGATGATCTACATCACTGGTGCCGTGGATGCTCTAGTGAGGATTGAGTACTCTTCAATTCAACGTGGATAGCTGCAAATTTAATTCAAAGGGAAAATGTTGAGAAATGGTACAACAATAATGCGTGAGATAATGATGAAGAGGATGATCTACATCACTGGTGTCGTCCATGCAGGTTACATGACTACTATAAGCTTGTCAAGGAGCAAATGGAACCAAGCTAAAGCTAATTGAAACCAGGGTTGAAAGTTTATTTAAATTTCCCAAATTTTGGTAATTTCAGGAGTGACCGAAAGAAAAAAATATATATATGAAATTCCGTATTACACTAACACATGTGCTATATAACTCTATGACTGTTTATGTTGCATATTCTTCTACTCAATAGTTGTGTAGTTATAAATTATGCTAAATTTTTTATTTAGATCTAAAAATTTTAGAAGAAAAATCAAAACTTCATGTTTAAGTCTTTTAAAAACTTCAATGAAATTTCGGCTGAATTTTATGAAATTCAGTAGTTTTAAGGGTGGCCGAAAAAATTCTTATACCGAAATTGAAAACCGTAAGCGAGAACGATATTAATTGGCCAGTCTTCTTTGTCAGGGATACTAAATAAAACTTACAAAATGACGCGATGGGAATCGTCATCGACTTTCTCAAAGGGGAAAATGGCACAGTTCACCAAAAAAAAAGAGAGGGGGAAATGGCTCGATGTGTTGTACACCTGTACTAGTTGCTGTAGTGGAGAAACCAGTGGCAGGTGGTTCTATGTCTCTCCGTGACTTCTGCCTATATGGGGAAAGGTGTAAGATTGTTATAACTTCACGAGGAAGCGTGGGACGCAGCTTGTTACGGTAGCATTGCTGCATTGGACGATAAACCTGATTTGTTGTGAGAAAAAAAACACTGTTACTTTGCTGAAAAAATACGGCTAATAAGCCAAACGATCAGGGTCCGTCAAGAAACTGGTGGGGGCGAACGGCCGCACCAATCCTTCGCCTCCATGGTGTGATGAGGTCGTTTTCTTTGTGTATCCTAGGCAGGCACAGTGGAACAACACTCGGCTCATAGAGCATTTCCGAGAGATAAGCTAAAAATAGATGCCAAATCCTTTAATTTAGCTATTATGTAAAATAGAAAACCACATTAAAAAGAGGAGTGCTACAACAGTGTAGGTAAATTTTTCATTGTCTATATTTAAACCTACCACATCATCAAGCTTTCAAAGATTAGGGGGTCCTGTTCGGCTTACCCTATATTCGACTTATTCGGCTTCTTTTTTTAGCGGAACAGTGTTTTTCTCTCACAACAATTCAGCTGGAACAGTGTTTTTCGGCGAGTTTCAGTCAAGTTTCAGACCAGCGAACGGGGCCTAATCGTTCGGTATTCGTCCGCCACCAAACGAGCCCGCAATGTCGCACGATAGGGCATCCAATCTGTGGCATCTCCGGCTAGCTGATAGCCAACGCGGGCTTGTGCACGAGGCCAACCAGCGTCCGGCCATTGCCAATGGCCACGCAGCTGCTTGGTACAGCAGTAGCTGGCCTTTGGCTGCTCGGTGCAAAAGCGATGGCTGCCTGAAGATGCTGTGACATCCTGAAGTTCCAGTATCTTCAGTCAAGAATGGAGAGAAGGGGCGGCTGCCTGCCGCGGTTACTGGGAACCGATGTCCGTGAGGAGGATGAGGACGTGATATCGCTGCGGCACGAACAGGGAAGTGTCCTCCGAAGCAGCCGCGCCAACGGGGAAGGACCATCCGAGGGAGTCTCGCCGTCAAGGAAGGGGCCATCCGGAGGCGCACGGACGAGGCAATGGACGTCCAAGCGAGCCGCACGGACGGGGGAGGTGACGAATGGGGAAAGAAGAAGACGTCGTATTGGCTGCACGCGGGAAACACACCCTGCCCGCGCGGAAATTACGAGGGGGGCGAGAACGAATTGACGCGGGGAAGGCAAATAGCGAGCGGCCGCGGCGTGCTATATCTAGCTAGCGAGAAACATGGGATAGGTGACCTCTTATTTTGGCTCACCAGATACAAAAGCTGTTGAGGTCTATTTCTTCCCAAAATTTCTAAAATTTGGCTCTCGACAAAGATAGCCCATCTCTTAGAGATGCTCTTACGTGTCCACATGCATCATTGTCTATTTGTCGTGTGGGCTGTGGGCCGTGCCCAGATTTATGGTCCTGCACCAAATGGATACGAGGAAAGACACTCAGCCTGTTCGGTTGACTGGTTCGTATCGTTGCTGGTTCGTTTATGTAAGAAAGAAGTACTGCTGGCTAGTTCATTAGAACAGTGTCCATGTGAGGGGGCCAGCCAGCCCCAGCCGAACACGATGACTAGTGTCAGCTAGCGTAAACAATACGACAGGGGAAAAGGAAAACGGGTCATGAACTCATGATGATGGAGAGAGAGCCGTTAACGGCCTCGTTCGGCTTACTTTAAAAGCCGATTCGTTCAGCTTCTTTTTTCAGCCGAAACAGTGTTTTTCTCTCATAACAATTCAGCTTTTTTGCTTGTTTTTTCAGCCAATTTCAGCCAGAGCCAACGTCTGCCATATTGTGTGTACCTCTCGCCTTCGGTGTTCGTTCACCCACTGCACCCTAGACATGCCACGTACGGCGATCGATCGAGCTCGACGCGGTGAAGTAATAAGTTGGTGCTTTGTACGTAGGAGTATAGTTGGGTGGGTGCATCACGCCGGCGGCCGGCCGGGGTGGCGACAGAGTGCAAAACGAGGCGGGACAAAGCAAGGGCACTGCGGCCTGAGGCGGGTTCCGCTACGTTTCCGCGAGTGACATTCCGAATTTCCGATGGATCATGATCAGGAATTCAGTCAGGATCGTGCGTGCCGACGGGACGTCGAGTCACCGTACCTGGCCACCAAAAGAAAGGGATCCGGATTCGGGACACCCCAGACATTCACACGGCTCTAGAGCCGATCGAGACCGCACGCGTGGCCCCGCGAGCAAGGAAGGGTGGTGACTGGTGGTGGAGGTCCAACCGGCACGGCGCAGGGCTAAAGATGGCAACGGGCCTCCGATATCCGATACCCGACGGATATTTGATCTATTAGGAGACGGGGATGAGATTATATTTTTACCCGTGGACATCTAAATGGGCAAGAATCCATCCCCGACGGGTATAGCGGGTACGGGAACGTTCCCTGTTTATCTGTCCCCGTTACCCATTGGGGAACCCGACTATTGAAGCTGTCATGCGAGTATTAGGCCCAAAGAAGCTCAACATAGGTATTTTGGCCCAAATCTGAAAAATCATATATATAGTTTATGTGTTCTAAGAACCCTAGTTCAATTTTTCCTCACCATCTCCACCAGCAGCTCAAGCACGCCTGCCTCATGAGCGCTCGTGCCCCTCGCTTCCTCAGTTTGGTCTCTCTGCCATCTTTGCTCGTCCTCCTCGCAACCTCGCTCCTTCTCCTCGGCATCTCCGAGACTCCGACACTTATACCCGGATGAAAAAGAAACGTCTCCGATTGCAAAGCTGCGACCCTAAGTATCCTTGTTTATCGGGTATGCAGTACCCGTCGGGTATCTATTACCCGACCGATGCTCGACAGGTACGGGGATGGGCAAGAATCTATACCCGAGACAGTTAGCGGGGACGGGGACGGAATAAATTCTCCGTAGCGGAAAAGAGAACGTTCCGACGATATCCGACGGGTACATTCCCGTTGCCCTCTTTACGCAGGGCGCACGCGTACGCTCGGCAAAGCAGCCGGCCACCGCCGATCGAGTGGAGTGGACACCACCAAAGCGACAAGTACGTAGTGTACTGTACCTATCGCTGCCTCGTCATTCCATTCCATTCCATGCCATGGCATCGATAGGCCGATTACATACACGACACTACGAGTACCGTGTTGCTTTGCCTCTCTTCATTTCCCTTTTGCACACCTCCCTCCCTCAACACGCGACGCCGACGCGAGTTGAGGATGAGCTACTTCGGGCACACGCCGCCTTTTGGTTGCTTTTGGACACTGGACGATGATGCACCCCTAGCTGTTGTTCGTTAGCGCTACTGCTAACTAGGATTACCATGGGTATTTGGATGATGCGAAGTTAGTGGTTTACAGCTACTCCTGCTCTTGTCAAGGTTGGCAAAAGCAGCCGGGGAACTTATTTAATTTGTAAAAGCCAGGGCTTGTTTAGATTGCAAGTTTTTTCACTCTTTCTCCATCACATCAAATCTTTGAACACATGCATGGAGTATTAAATATAGATAAAAAAATAACTAATTACACAGTTTAATTGTAAATTACGAGACGAATCTTTTGAGCCTAGTTAGACCATGATTGGACAATAATTGTCAAATACAAATAAAATTACTACAGTTCAAATACTGATTTCTAACCTCAATCTAAACGAAGCCCTAGGCTGCCAAACTCTGACCCGTGCGGTGGTCTGAGGATAGTTTCTCAGATGGTGCACCGCGGCGGGTTGTGAATGGTGGCAGTCGATGCAGTAAGCAAGATGTGGATCGACAATGCGTCGGGAGAGTCGACAACAACAGCGCTGAGATCTAGCAACAAATACATAATCAGCCTATTCATTTATTAGTTTATTTTTCTTTCATAATAAATCAATATTAGCTGAGCTTATTAGGCCCAGAAACCAATCTAACAGGCAGAATATCTTGAGGTGTGCGCGCGACCATGGCAGATTGCCCGTGTTGTCATGATGCACGGCTGCAGAGCACCGAGAGGTTCACTGACCTGCAGTCCTGCTGTCCCTTCAACGGGGAACACCGGCAAGTTCCCACTCAACTCCCTCCAAAGACGCTGTTTATTATTCTTGCGTAAGGACTAGTACTAGTCTTGTTGGGTGCGCCACTTCATTTGCTGTCCATTCATTCATCCGTAATGCTTCCATTAGTTCTCACTAACAACTAAAAATTATAAGTAAACAAAGACTTCTCAGCTAGTTCTAAATTGTTTTTCTCAAATAAATAAAATAGATCTAGCAAGTTCACATAAGAAATACCAACCTTAAATTTGTCATTCTCCAACAGTCTCATACAATAGCTTACTAAACGATTTTGCCATAGAAACCCCGAAATATTTCTAACTAACCAAACTTAATATTTTCTTTGTCTCTTACTGCTTTCTTATCTGGAATCCTCTATTTTTCTTAATTTACGCATGCGTCCAATTTACTTTGATCCCTCAAGAAAAATACCAATCGGCTGTGAAAACTTACGAGTTATAAAGAATATTTGGCAACTTTTTATTTTTTAAGCCACAACATTTGACGGTGGTACCATATATTTTTTGTGAACACTCGATGATCCACCCCCTATATCTAAATCCTGGCTCTGCCTCTGGCTGCCTCCCTGGCCGCCGGCGGTGTGCTCCCCCACCCCGGCGTCCTCACCCACCGGGAGCGTCCAACGCCCGCGGATCCGGTGGCTCTCTCCCCCACCCTGGCGAAATCCATGGAGGTGGTGTGGCGGTGTTGCAGGGGAGTGGGAACCCTCTCCACCCCCGGCGGCGCCCTCTCTCACCCTGGCGACCGAGCTCCACCCCAACCCGACGACCGGAATCGACCGGCCAGCCTTCTCCTCCCAAATGTTTCAGGCGTTTTAGATGTATGTTGCATTTATTTCATATGGATATTGCAAAAGTAGATCGGAGATGTTGCATATGTTGTAATTATTTCAGATGCATGCTGCAAGCGTATATTTTGAGTGTTTTAGATATTTCAGAGGTATGTTTCATCTGTGTTTTCCGGACGCATGTTGCAAGTGTGTTTATCTGGATGTTGCATATATTTTCACACATACGTTGCATGTGTTTTATTTGTATGTTTGCGTATGGTTGCAATGGTTTTTAAGTGTTTTCAGGTGTTTTTAAGTGTTTCAAAAGCATGTTTCAAGTGTTTGAACTGTCTTCAGACGTACGTTGCAACTGTTGTATTTAGATGTTTCAAAATTAGATCGGGTATTACATCTCTCCTCCCCACCCTCTGCTGTATCGTCTCTCCTGGAGCCGGCAGGGCATCCATACGACGCCACGGCCGGGTCCTTCCGAATCGGAGACGCCGCGCGCCCTTCCCCTCTTGTCGCTCGGGCAGTGCGGGCCCTATGTGAAGCGTGAAACGGAGTGTAGCGCACGAGCGTCCGGACGCTAGCACTTCGGTTCATTCATGCACTGCTAGACTGGTTTCGGCTGGCTGCTTTTGCATATGAATTATCTGTCAACATGTAATGATTCTAGTCCTACCTAGTTAGTTCCTGCAGCCGGGATTCTTCATTCATTCATTCAGGAGCAGGATTCTCGCAGCACAAAAAGTATACCCTTACTTCCGTGACAGCGCCACAAGAATGTGGCCTCGTGAGTCATGAAAATAACTCTTGAATCTTTTATGCAATAATATTCCATCTCCACTCCAGTTCTCTCCACCCATGCACCCCAATTAATAAGTCGCAAGCACAATCTAAGCTTTGCATCTATCCAAATCCAACCAAACCTAGCATGCCATGGCAATAACTAAAGTCCACACACCACACTTGGCACTTGCAAGTGCAAGTAGCTACACTGACACACTAACTCAGATGAAGTAGTATCAGACTAGCGGTATGTCTCACGTGGAGTAGAGTGGTACATAGCACTTGTTAATGGCAGTCGGTCAGCGATCAGGAGCAGCAGATCACATCACAGCATACATACTTTGATTAAGCCGCCAGCATAAGGCTTTTACAAATATTAATAAAACTAGGCAGCGTATCCGTGCGTTGCTATGATACTAAGCACACGGATCGAAATGTTAATAAAACTAGGCAGCCGCCAGCATAAGGCTAATATTTTATACTAAAAACATACGGATCGTACGATAAGATAATGTGGCAGAACCGCCTAATTTAATGCCTCCCAGGAGTGCTCGTCTTCCATTAGACACTAAGCACTCAGGGGAGAACACTAAATTACTCGGTTCCGTCGGGCACACCCCAGGGGAGAACCCGAAAATCCATATTTTTACCATCAGGATCACAAATGAGAGAAATAATTCTTACAACATTCTTAACCATTTCTTACATCTCTTTTAATACACCATCAGAGTATAATATTTATTGTAATACAACGGAATGTAATCACATTACAGAGTTATGAATAATTTAATGCAACAGCGGAATATAAACATGTGATCAGGATTACAGCGGAAATAAATAGCTATTCATGGCATGATGGAGCATTAATAAATAAACTATGACAACAGATTATAGAACTTTCATTTATAAAAACATTTAGTGAGAGTTGTAAGTAAAAACTACGATCACAGCGTAAAGGAATCCTCTCTGAGCCCACTAGGAGGAATCCACGCACAAGAGTCAGCTCTAGCATCCATCTGTTGTATAAAACCCTGAGTACTCAATTGTACTCAGCAAGACTTACCCAACAGGAGGAAAGAAAAGACTCCAAGGATATGCAAGGCTATCTGGCTTGTGGGTTTATTGCATCTGCAGAAAACATTACTAAAAGTGCGTCCTTATATTCGATTTTTATTAACAGCCGCATTAGTTCATTAACTAACCATTCTATGTAAACACTTGTGCTACTTTCAAGCAGGTGATAAGCAATCAGATTTCCCTTTTTCATTTCATCATATTTCATCTTTTTGTTCTTACTACGATGCTAGAGGTAAGACAAGTCGTACCAACTCGACGGCGATTCGCGAACCAATGTGCCTAACTGGGTGCCCCGAAAACACACGCACCGCTTGTACCCAAGGCACAAACAGGACCAATCCATCACCCTCCTGTCCTGGGGTCCTAGGTCCCCGTCCAAACTGGGACTCCAAGCTCCCGCCCCTGAGTCCCGGACTCAGTATGGTGCAACGACCTCCTCCACCAAAAAAAACCCTGACAGTCGGTCCAAAAAGAGCCGGAAGCCCAGAACCCACGACAAGAGAGCAACAAGTCTTCCAAGCGCCCATACCCAAATATGTGCTCGAGACAATAGATCTATGACTTGCCTTGCGTCCATTGCAACGACCAGTCCTTAACCGACCAGACAGGAAAAATAGTGTAACCAAGTCATGCCCCGCATCCGCGGTGACACAACCTCTTACACCCACCAATACCCAAACCATATCCCTGCCTGGTCACCATTTTTCTTTCCACCATTTATATTTTCAAGTGATAATAATACAGTAATATATTTTCTATCTCTCGTGAGTGACAGGCAATCACTCGACTTCTATCAGAGCCCTATAGCATAGCAATCTACACGGTCATGTCATACTAGTAAGACTCATAGGATATATATATATATATATATATATATATATATATATATATATATATATATGCAAGTGTGTTTCAATCAACTCCTTAAAACTTAATGCACAAATATAATTTAAACTATAGAAAAGTAGGGGTTATGCACCGGGACTTGTCTAGGTAAGATATATATTAAAAGTTAGTATTTGCATCTTCAGATCATCCACCATCATCTGAATAGAAAGCCCATTGCATCATCTCCTGAAGAGAATACCATTACACCATCATTGAATTCCCAATCCTCCTTTCAATTGATCCGTTGATCCATCATCGTACCTATATGATATGCATTGATGCAAATGCATAGATGTAAATAATCAACGACAGCCAAAATGCTTAGAAATCCGATCATGCCTTATAAGCTAATGAGCTAGTTCCAACGACGACCGTACTTAGTCTACATATCCATGTGGTCGAATAAGACGTTATTTCCCAACAATTATTTTAGTTATACAACCTAAGTTGTTTCTTTATTTCATTCTATCGATTTAATCATTATTCAAAATAGAGCATCATTATCTACCTAGCAAACTAATTATTATTGAGATACAAAAATTACAGTGAGTATCTGATATTGCTAGGAGCTTACTGTAAAAGTTTTAGATCCAATACTATTACTAATTTATCACAACAATTTCTACAAGTTATCTTTTTACAATATTAAGTACCTTAATTTAATTATATAGCTTCCAAGAATACTATCAAACTATGTGAACAAAATATACTAATAGGTAGATCATAATTTTAGGAGACTAACAAAATTGGTTTCACCATTTTTAGACTCCGATGCTATTTTATATTGATTTTACAACTTTACCTTATAAACTTAGAAATTGCTCTACAAATCGAAACGGCCCGGCGTCGATCAAACTCGGCCTAGCACGGAACGGTGTACGTGGTCCAGTGGCACGGACAGGCACGCAGCAGGGCGGACCAGCGAGCGGTCCAGGCAGTGCGGCACTAGGCTGGCCCAAGCGGTGCGCGGCCGCCGGCCCAGCGCGGACGCGCGGCGGTAAATGACGCGGCCGGCCCAAGTACGCAGACCGTGGCCCAGCCAACCGGAAACGGTCGGCCCACGCGGACGAGCCCAGCGGCGGCGGCAACATATTTTGAATAGATCCCTGCACTTTTACTTAATCCCCCCACCGGACATCAACACTATTCATTTTAGTCATGCATTTCACAACGAGACCCCGGAAAGGCTTCTATTAACACATTCTCACCCTTTCTCCTTCCTCAAAACAGAGCACACAGAGAGGAGGCACGGGACGGACACGGCTGGCCAAATCCTAGCCACTTGCGCACCCGCCGGTGGTGGGGAGACGGCGTGGGGTAGCGGCGGACCCGGCCGCACGCGGTCGCCGATGACAAGGCCCGAGGCGTGGCCCACGACACGGCGGTTGGAACGGGAGCCCGTGTGACCACGACAGGGCTTGATGGCCCCGCACGGAGGTGAAACGGCACAGGTCGGGGCGGATGAGCAATGAAGGCGGAGCGGCGTCGTCCGGGGCGATGGCGGGGCACAACGGCTGCTGCGGGTACGGCGCGAGGCCACGGCGGCGCGTGAGGGCGCGCGACACGGAAAGGAAGAGAGGGGCGCCGGTGCTGTGGGTACGGCGCGGTCAGCAGTAAGGCTCGGCGCACGGGCACGGAAGGAGCGACAAAGGAGCAGCCGGTTTGGCGCGGGCCGTGGGTCCTGCGTGCGCACTCGAGGAGCTGGCGACGGCGGCACAGCCCAGCCGGGAGCTCACGCGAGGCAGCAGGGAGCAAGGAGCAGGGAGCACCAGTGTTGCGGGTGCTCGCCATGATGGGTGCTGGCATGGCAGTGGCAAGCAGAGGGAGGGAGTCGAGCGCGGGACAATGCAACTCGGTACACACGCGAGCAGCGTGAGAAACCGCAACGAAAAAGAGGGGAAAGGAAGAGACAGGTCTGACACGACGTGACTTGGCCCGAAAAACACGCAGAGACAGAGGCAACAAGGAGACGTGTGCGGGCTCGGTTACTTCTTAAACACGACGACAGGACGACCTGGCCCAACGTGGCCGGCAGGGCATGCCGGTTGGCACAGACAAGACCGCGGCCGCAGAGTCAAGCAAGGCAGACAATCAGAGAAACAGAGACAAGCAGTGTGGGAGGAAAAAAAGGAGCGGCTCGACAAATGTAGACAGAAGTAATCAAGTCAGAGAGAGAAGCAAAAGCAAAAGCCAGGAAGCATGGATGAGGAGACTTTGTAATACAGAGAATTGCATGGCCACGATGAGAATGAGACGGTGATCAAAAGCAATGCCAGGCGAGTACGTTGCACGCCGAAAAAATAAACGAAGCTGATGCACTCTCTTTCTCGTCAGTTCGTGCTTAACAAAATAAACCTATGAGTTTATATATATATGTATCATTCTATTTATTCATGGATTATATTTTATTTATAAAAGTTGCTTTTCATGCTTTAAATAAAAAATCCGAGAAACTCGCTTCGAAAATTTTCATAGGCCTAAATCGTGGTGCTAAGCAAGCTCGTAACACCAGACGTGTTACAGATAACAATACTATAAAAATTAAATATCAATATTAAAGTGACATTTAATCCAAAAAATAAAGTGTGTGAAATTAACACAAGTCACGGAGAGCACGGCGTCGTAGGCTCACAAACTCTACTTTATAGATCTTTTCCATGATGTGGCTAAGATAATATTTTATATTGGTCGAAAGAAATCTCCGATATTCATTTCTTTCGTGCGCCAACAATTACCAATGTTGAATATCCAGACTCAGATACAGATAGATCTAAACCCTCTAAACGGATTCGGTCTCGGATACAATCGAAAAATATACGGATTCGGTCTCGGATACGATCGAAAAATATCCGTACTGTTTTCACCCCTACTCATAACAATGCCTAAATAAATGGATTACAAATTACATCCCCCAAGGTTCATATGCAATAGACAAATTACATCCGCAAGGTCCATAGCTCCAACAAGTTAGAAAATAATAATAATAAATCTAGAATTGAAAATTAAATTGTCTTAAGAACTAAAACAAACTAAAGCAGTTTTGCTGAGCCGCTAGTGGTCGTGCTTGTCTAAAATTAAACTACATGCTGATCAATAGTATTGAACAAAATGGTCTATTTAAATGGCCACAGGATACACCGTATGTTTGAACAAACTGTATGAGGTTGATAGCTACTGCTCCAAGGCCCTACAAATGGTAATATGTCAAAGAAAGTTAACCTTCCAAACTAACAAATATGCATTAAGGTAGCGTGCCCGTGCGTTGCTACGGGACAACTAAACTTTTATATTAAAAATACATGGATCACACGATAAGATAGCAATGCTATAAAATTAAATACCGACATTAAAGTGATATTTAATCTAAAAGGCAAAGTTCATGAAATTAACACAGTCACGGAGCGTGGCGTCGCAAGCTCATAAACTCTACTGTATAGACTTTTCCGTGATGCGACTAAGATAATGTTTTATATCGACAGAAAGAAATCTCCGATATCTATTTCTTTCGTACGTCAATAAATCCACGAATAAGTTCTGTCGTATCTTCATACCATCATGTACACAAGTTCGAGTATATATATAAATATTAATTCCTGTCACATGGATAATACTGCGTGTCTTGGAAAATCTCTTATAATACCTTAAGTATGTTATACTCACCGTATAAATATGTGTGGCTTTAGGACTATTTCACGCAGACATATACTATAGAATAAGGTATCCACTTGAGTGTCTATGGCAAAATTCACCATCAGCAATATATAGAAATGGTTAAATCATAGGTATTATTATTGCAAACGACGGATAAAAGTAAATTAGATGTTATCATAATTGTACATTTGATTCTTCCTAGTTTTTTAAGATGATGATGTCCAAGGTAAACTTCAAAATATATCATTTTCATGCATTGTGTCTGGGTACAAGTTAATTCACTATAAAATAATAATTGGAATTTTCTCTCTTAGTTCGAAATTATAAGATATTTTAGTCTTTCTAGATATATTGTTTTAATTATGTATATTTAAGCATATAAAAAAAGTTCTGTATCTAGAAAAGCCAAAGCGTTATATAAGTTGGAATTGATAAAGTAATTTTTCGTAGATTCAATGGTCCACCCTGAATTAGTTAGAAACACTTTCACAAGAAAAAATTATCTGCTCAGAAATCACAAATTCAAGTTTTGCCCCCTTATAACACAAAGGTTTTTAAATTTGCTTCATAAAGTCAATCGTCAACTCTTCATTGAGGCGCGATGGCTGTCAGTTTTACTACCTCCCAAGCACCATCCAGTTCCAGCCAACCTCTAAATGTCTAAAGTTTTCAACACCATGTAAGCATCATTCCATGCTCGATTTCAACAAGCTCTGCTTCTAAACCATCCTCTCCAAACTATACAACCTCCCTGTTGCATGATCCCAGGACCTCACTGCTCCGTGCAAGTAGTTTGGGCACAAAGAAACTATCTGCTCATCATCCAGTCCTAGGAGTAGCATGTAATTCTGAAATCATGACACATATCAGATTCTTGGGACATGTCTACATGAGAACCAAGGCATGAAGGGATGTGATTGGTAAAGAATGTAGAGAGAATGTATGTGGTTGGATAAAAAATTATTCTGTAAAAACTATCCAGACCATGGTTTCTATACGTAGTGTCTATAGAAATTAATATGTATAGCATTGTGACTGCCCTAATACATTATAGAAACACCAAAATAACTATTTTTTTCACAGGTAGAAGTACAAGATTGAGAAGCAAATTGTCAAGCTTGTTTGGCTAATCTATGAGCATCTTATTTAAATATTCATCAATAAATCATGGAAACATAATGTCCAATTAATCAAAATGTACAAGTCAGAGCATGGGCGAGGGAGGGCGCGAGGGCAGAGGCCGGTGCGAGCGAGGGCGAGCTAAGCTGGCGAGGGTCGACGCTATGGCGAGGCCACATGATTTATAGCAGAGGATTGATAGCAGTCGATCTCTTTTCTTTTGTCTTAATTTTCTTTCCTTCTGTGTTAATTCCTTCTTTTTGCTCATTGTCATGTATGCTGGTGCATGCAAACATGCAATGTGTATATGGATAGCACAATAATTTTTTACTTCCTATTTTACAAACATGCAATATTCAATCAAGGAGATAAATCACGGGCTTTCCTTTTCTCGCTCGCTCCTTTCCTTTTCTCGCTCGCCCGTTGGACAACATGGGAGGTGGGATCGATCGCATACGATGACAGACGGACGAGGCAATTATCGCACCAAAACAATGTCTACACTTTGTTCTTTTTAATTGTAGGAGACTAATCAGCTGATTAATACTGCGTAGGAGTATATCTGTTAAGAGAAGCCTGACCAGCTGATGGCGCGATTGATTGATTAGCTCTACTAAGCACTAGTAAGGAAGCAGTTAGCGAGACCGGCGGCAGGCCGTGCCAGGCCCGCCTACACCTTGATGAAAGGCCGGTATGGGCTCTGCGCGGTCTGGGCCGCGAGCGTGGCCCGGAGCTTCATGTCCTTGAGGGCAGGGTCCTCGAGGAGCAGCACTTTGTCCATGTCCCTCACGCCGACCATGTGGAGGTGGTCGCCGTCCTCCCTCTCCTTGCCACTGAACAGCAGCCTCTGCTCCCGTGGCTCAAGCCCCGTCACCATGGACAGCACCGCCTTCAGCTCCTCTGCAACAATTTCGCACGGACACGCGTTAGATTAGATCTTCAGCACAACGCAATTTTGCTTTGTGTTTTTTTTCTTCTGAAGTGTAAATGAAAGAGTTGTTTTTTTAAAAATATCAAACGCAGTTGTCCACAGATAGGAATGAAGGTTCGTTCCACACAGGTCCCTTGTCTGAATGATCATGTGCTGGCAATGGCGAGCCAAGTAGCTAGGCAGACACGCCGTTGATCATTGTGTGCAGGGATGCCCATGTCACTGTTTAATAAATTGTGTCTCACTTTCTATGCATGAACAACTCTGTTACCTAGTGCCATAACTAGTGATTTTGTGCAGTTGTTGAGTGTGACTGGGGTGAGAACACACTCATCAGTCATTTTAGTGCTGAGATGTAGGTGACTTCGCTAGTGGACACATCACATGCCAATGGGCAGAAATGCAAGTGCCAACAGTGCCTCGATGGCAGGATCTGGCTATGTAAACTGGGCGACAGGTGAGCCGTCAACTGGCATGGGCCTGTTTAGTCCTTGTCAAAGTTGATTCTTAATACTTTCAGTTTCAGTATTATTACTAGTATCCACCAGGGGCCAAACTGCAGCTGAACATTTTTTTTGTCGGTGTGTTGGATATTTTTTTTATGAAACGTGTGTTAGATAAGAAAGTCCACTCCAGCCCACTTGTATATATTGCTAACAGAAGATAAGACATTTTTTTTGAGGGACTGATTAAGTAACTTCGCAAAACATTAAAACATGTCTTGAAGGAAATTAATGTACATGTGTATGCGTCATCACAGAACATTAGATATTAGTAAACAAACAAAATTTACCTTCCTGCAGTGACACCTTCCTCACCAATCTCCCAGCACACCATAGGCTTAGAAAATGCACATGGGTTTGAGAAGGTACCAAGCTAGAAGAGTCCCAGATTTGAAAACAACCAATAGATATTTGGTAATGTCATTTGCATACCTACTGTTAAATGGTAAACTCTTTTAAGTTGACGTGAGCAAAATAATGAACCTAAGATTAAAAAACAACTACTTTGCAACCTGAAATTAGGCATCTTCATTTCAACAAAATGTAATTATTGCCAATTCAATTATAGCATCTTGTATGAACCTTCCACATGGATGAACATGGTACCTGCACTCACCAATGCAAAGTGATTTGAGGCCCTAAACAAAGGCAGCAATGCCATCTCTAGTAACTTAAATGGAAAAAAAAGGTGCATATATTTGACAAAGTTTTAGCTCAATGTGGAGGATACAAACTATTAACTGTTCAGTGCTTTTATTGTTCGAGAACGGCGTTTATACTCCACGTATCTCTTCCTTTTCTTGCTTGCACCAGATATCAGTTTGACATTAGTGTCTGCAATTTTAGGGCCTCAATTAATAATACGGAGGTTCAAGGTTTTTCAATCTGCTAAAATTGTTCATAAATATTAAGATATAATGTAAAACCATGGAAACGAAGAAGCATTTCACAATTAAGCCCTTTTTACTGTACAGACACTATTGGCTTACACTTTTCATATCACCACTAATACCACAGGTAGAGCAAAGATGCAGTACCTGATTTTGACAATGGTGCCTAATGCATCCATGTAGACATGAACAACTAACAGGCACTCAAAAATATTGTTTGGAAAAGCATCTTACCAATAATAGTGCAGAATGCCCAAGCCGACAACCTTGATTTGAAGAAAGACCTCTGGATTTCCCAATGAGCTTCTTGCTGTCCCAAGCTGAAAGAGCAACAAAGTCATCAACCCTCCAAAAAAGTAAGAAAACACTAAAATCGACAAAAACGTGTAAGGGAAACATGAAACTAACATCGCATTACCACACCCAAATCAAACTCTAATTAGAGTGAAAGACAACCAAGCAACAAACACCAAAGCTAACAGTGTGCATCCTTAAATTGGTAAGGTCATCAACCTTTTAAAATGTTATCATTAGAACAGGAGCCCCAAAAACACATTAGAATCAGTCTCCACAAAGCCACAGGGCAACACATAGCCCAATCTCATGAATCAAACTCAAAGCTGTAGGAATAGCTAAAATTTGCATCTATTTTGCCATCCCACAGCTTAGAGTTTTATTCCTATATAAGCTGTAATGAGCAGATTAAAGCCTATTGGGAACTCTTGATACTACCACACCAGATTAAAACTACACACACCCTTCCTTCCCAAGCTTCCTGGCACATAATGATAGTAATTATGGTAAAGTAGAAAGGATTTTGGAATTCCACCTGTTCAAGTGTATACATTGGTCCAGCTGCTTGCTCCACATACTTCCAACTGTGCAGTCCAGTAATTAAGCTTCATATACACATGCTGCAATAGGTGGTATCAAATTGGGTCAAATTAAATTTGGCACTACAGGAGCCACTGAAGGTATTGTTCACTTGCCTCGCCATGAAGCTGGCTATGGTTTGCTCTGGTCAGATGGTTAAATGAGCATTTCCTTCTTTTGCGTACTATCACCATGTGACAGATAAAATTCAATCTTGACTTGCAATACATGTTGATTAAAAGAAGGCTAAAACAATATACATAATGAGAGGCAGCCACATATATTGTTGATTTGCAATGGACAACCTAGCACTTAGTTCATACAAATGCACAACTGTAGTACATCAGAATATATGAAGGATCCAGTAAAAACAAAAAAAAAAAAATGTACAGCTTGGTGTTTTGGTTGAAGGCTTCATTTTTAATCATTTTAAGAAGATTACTGCAATATGAATCATGGCAATTGCACAATTTCTCTATGTGTTCCATATCTGCATCCTAATTCTATTCCTACAAAGCAAATAACATCATAGGGCTAGCCTTCTGATGCATACATTGGTTAGTGTGCAATGGCACCATAGATGCAGCCAACAAAATCTTCTTTTTTTTAAAAAATTCTATAGCACTATCCTTTAAATGAGGAATTAACTATCAATCAAAGGATGCTAGTGTACTCTAATGATTTCAGAGGTAACAATGCCATTTTTCTGCTGCTCAATAGACCCAGAAGTCCAGAACATTCGTCGCTGTACATTATTTCTCTTCCTTCCTTCGACAAATATTAGTTGACGATATTAGTGCCTGGAATTTTAGGTTCTTAATTAATAATATGGAGTCTGAGGATTTCGTGGACTGCCACAAATGCTCTATAAACATCAAGAAATACTGTAAAGCACTTTTTTTTTACATATTTTCCATGCCACAGGCAGAGCAAACATGCCAACATGTGGTACCTGATTGGCTAATTGTTTGACGGTGGTGCGTACAGCCTAGTGCATCCATATAGACATTTCATCGAACATCTTCAAGGCACCTCGCCAACATTCAACCTGCAGAGCACATATTGGTAGCTGTCAAATGCATTCAGGGCAGATAAGCTCGGGATGGGGCTGGAGCAGGGGCGCCCCTGGCCGTGGACACGCCATCAACATCCGCCACCTCACCTGCCCGAAAAGTAGAATGGGAGATTTTTTGGTGTGTGCCAAGGAGGACCTAAACGCACGTGCGGCTCAAGAGAGGAAAATGGGAGGATAATGCAGCAGCGCCTACCTGCGGCGCCAACGTCGCAGACGGGAGGGTGGGTAGCGGCGGTAGTCGCAGGGCGTCGTGAGACTGAGAGCCTGTGGCGAGCGCGGCCTGCACGCAGCCGTGGCCCACAGGCGCTGCTAGCCGGCTGGTGGAGCAGATCCAGGCTTCCCCACCCCAAAATGCCCCCTACCGCAGCACGCACCCTCCGAAACGCGTGCGCGCGAGTCGCCAAACCGTCGCCGCGCGCTGTGTGAGCCAAAACCCGCGGCCCAGACCGTTGTGCGCCTGCCTGTCCCCTGCGCCCAGCCTGCTCCCGGCTCCGCACTGCCCCCCGCTGACCAGCCGCGCAGCCCGCCGGTTCCGTCCAGCTGCCCCCGCCGTCTGCTCGCCGCTCCCCTCGTCTGCCCGTTGCGCATCTCACCCCCTGTTTGGATGCAGCCCAGGCCTGGGAGCGCCGGTCAGGCATGCACATCCGACCCGAGGTGCTCAAAATCGAACGCCTGGGAGTGATGCCTGGCTGAGGCAGCTTTCCACGCTGCCATCCAAACAGTGCGCGTGCCCCGTCCTCGCCCCACCCCACTCGCCCTCGGTAGATCGGTAATTCCGAGCGCCCAGAGCGCTCTCTCTTCCTTCTCTTTGGCCGTATGTTTCTTTCCAATACACCTTTTCGCTTATGTCGAAATTTGGCTCAGTGCTGGTTTAGTTCTCAAATTTTTTTTTTCAAAAAGTGCTACAGTAGTTATCACATCGAATCTTACGATACGTGCATGGAACATTAAATATAGACGAAAAAAAAACTAATTGCATAGTTTAGTTGAAAATTACAAGACGAACGTTTTGAGCCTAATTAATCCATGATTGAACACTAATTGCTAAATAAAAACGAAAGTGCTACCGTAGCCAAATTTCTAAAATTCACGAACTAAATACACACTTATATTGATTCTTATGCTAAAATATTACGAGAAAAAATATTATTCTATCACAAAAAAAGTAGCTCGCCATCCATCCCCACCTGTCCTATTTCTTGTGCGCCGTGGTGGTCGTCGGCCGGTCTTCTCGAGCACGTGCTCCTCGCGCTTCTTCTTCGTGATTCAAGGTGAAAATCTTCTCGCCCGATCTCTTTACGTGTCGCTTTGTAGGCGTATTCCTTCGGTCAAATCCTTCCCTAGAGCTTACTGTATTATTCATGGACCCCGTGCTACATTGGGCGCGTTCACGGGTCTGGTCCGGCTGACCGGCCGGCTGCTCCTCCTCACAGCAACTGTCTAGTTTCAGCAGCTACAGTGTTCCTCTCTCACAGCAACCAGCCAAGTTTCAGACCGTTACGTTGTCTCGCTCTAGCGGTTTTATCTTAGATTATTAGATCGAAGGTTTAGCGCTCTTCGTGTTCATGATGTTCTTCGCGGTTACTATTCATGTGACTAGTACCCGGCATTGCTAATCGCAGCCACCACTTGCCCGCAGCCGCAGCCGCAGCCGCAGCCCGTAGTGCACGCTCGCCTTCGCTTTATCTCTTGCGACTTGCGCCATGTCTCTTATACCGTTATCGTCTTTTTTTTTTCAGCATGACTCAGCCGACTCCGAGACCGATGCCTCCCAGCCGTGTCCCAAGCGCGGGAAGCAGCCGGCTCGCACCTCCAATGAGCAGCCACCGAGTGCCGCCGGCCCTTCGCGCCCTCAGCGCAAGGTCGGTGCCTCCCGGAACAAGGCCCTCGTTTCCCGGTCGGCTTTTGATTTGGACCTACCCAATGAGGGTTTTGCCCTTGAGCCGGTGCATGACCGGCTTGTCATGAAGAAAGGTAAGATCAATCCTAACCCTATTCATGAGCCCCCTCGGTCCAAGGATTACACCCGGAATCAGGCAGGGGTGTTTGACCACAGGATCTGTGATCCAGCTGATGATGCGACTGCTGAGCTCATTGACGATGACCGTTTCCAAAGTCTGTTTCAGCTAGATTATTATAACTCTGCTATCTTGTGCAAGAAACATCCTGTGGCTGCCTCAGAAATGGATTGATTGGCAGCATTGTGTTAACCTCGGTTGTCCAGATATGGACAAGGCTCTCGCCACTCTGGAGCGGTGTGGTTTCAAGGATCTGCTCACCATGCAGTATCCTTGGAACACTGAGGTCATTGCTCAGTTTTATGCCACAGTTTGGTATGAGGCCCCATCTGAGGAGCAGCATGAGATTGTTCACTTTCGGATTCAGGGCTGCAACTATTCTGTTTCTTATGGTAGATTTGCTGCCATTCTTGGTTTTGGTCCTGAGGATCTAGCCAAACCTTTGGTGCGGGCTAGTAGTGATGATGTTTTGAGAGGTAGTACTGATGATGTTGATCTCTCTTATTGCTATTATGATCATGCCTCTGAGTCTGATATGTTCACCTACCCACAACATGAAGAAATATTATAGATACATTAACTTGTTGGTACGCCAGGCTATTTGTCCCAAGATTGGATCTGCCTCAAGTATTTTATCTAATGTCAAGACTTTGTTGGTGGCTCTCAAGGAGGGTGATGAGCAGTCCTTGCATTTGACTTTATTTATCGCCAGATCAAGATCACCTCCTTTGAGCCCATAAAGTCATGCGCTTATGCTCCTTTCATTATGAAGATGATTGAGATTGTCACCAAGAAGGAGTTCTCTAACAAGGAGAGGCATGAGTATTACAGGCCAGTCAAGATTGATGAGACAGCTAAGAAGAAGAGAGGTCGCAAGCCTAGTAAGCCTCAGCATCAGTCTCCGCCTCAGCCACAGTCCTCAGGTTCACCACCGTTGTCGCCTCCACAGGGATATGAGACGACTTCCAGAGCCGTCGCTGCAGCTAGTCCTCGGACCCGCCCTCGCCCATCCAGGGGGAGAGGCAAGGGTCTTCTCTTGAGGGCTAGTAGGTTTAGCGCAAGGCTATCGCAGAGCATTCGGCAGCATCAGCAGTTTGTGCAGGAGCAGTTCCACCGCGCTGAGGTTCAGCGCAAGGCTATCGCAGAGCAGGCAGGTGTTCACTTGTCCCCAGTTCGGCCTCCACCTCCACCTCCTCAGCAGCCTGAGTGGTTCCACCCTCGGTACCAGCAGGCCTACCAGCAGCAGCAGACTCCCCAGGACCTCCAGGACCCCCAGCAGTCCGTTCCCCGGGAGCAGTCCTTTGAGCAGCCCGAGCAGCACCAGTCCTTCTCACAGCAGCTTCAGTACGACCCCCACGAGCAGCCTCAGTCCTCGTCCCACGCTCAGCAGGGGTGTAGGTGCCAGCTCGTCCACTGGATGGGCACAAGACACCTATGATTTAGCAGGTTACCTCTTTGACCCTAGCTTGGACGCTCACTACCCCGCCTGCTACCCTTCGACCTCCGGCGGCCAGCAGCATGGTGACATTCAAGAGTCGGACAACGCTGACTTCGACGTGTGAGGCGCTTCCTTCGACATCATCTTTCTTTTTGGTGTTTGACGCCTAAATGGGGACAAATTTGTTATCGTCTCTTTTATCTTAATGGGGAGAAATTTGTTATCGTCTCTTTTATCTTCATATCTTTCTTGTATGGTCGTGGACTTGTATCATTTGTGATGGTGTATGCCTTTCTACTTTTTTGTTGTGTGATATTCATGCTATATGCAACACGGATATTTATGTGACACCTTTGCACACGCATGAAAGCATGTAGTATATGACTTGTTTTTTGCACTTTTACTAAAATTGTGCATATGTGGCTTTTCATGCCAAATTGTTGACTCAAAACATATATGCACATATTTAGGGGAGAGCTTGTCATATATATGGTTTCAAAACTTATTGATTTACTAGGAATTATGCCCCTGCGTTGCTAGGGAAATAGAATAATGCCCGACCACTTTAGCGCGGACTGAGTGGTGGCCAAAGTCGAGGTCAACGAACAAGAAGGTCAATGCTCCATCCACTGTGGCGGAACCGTGCCACTTCAGAATTTGACAACAATGTAGGCAGGGTTGTGGAGTATATGGTTTGATACGATAACTTGAGTTTGAATATGTGTTGCCAAAAAGAGGATACTTTGAGCATGTGGTTGGTAACATTATGTTTGTAGCCAATCATTAATGTTACATGAGTTTTCACGAAACACAAACAATTAGAATATAATTTAAGTTTTGATATGAGATCAAAACAACATAGTTTATACCATAACAACCATGTTTATTATGACCATCTATTATACCATGTTTCCTTTATGTGCCTTGGAATTCCTCAGTGTGGCGTTTAGATACATGGATATAGGGAGTGGGATAGGGAAAGGGAAATGGATGAACGGCTAAGATTAAATGAAGCGTAAAGAACGGATGGCTAGGATATAAATTACCTTTTGGAAGGTGGGATATCCCTATCCCTATCCCTATCCCTATCCCCTATCTCAATCTCTATCCAAACGCCACCCAGAGTAACACACTTCTTTGTGTGGCTTCGAATTCCTCAGAGTAACACGCCAATCTTGGCCAATTTGGTTTTCGTTGAGCCCGGTTGGCGGTCGAGCTCCCTCTTGATCGAATCTAATTGGGATCCCCAGCCTATTCGCCCCAAAATTTTACAATTAGTCAACCTTTTGTTTTTCTATCATACAGTAGAATTATGCCCAGTGTTGCAATGGGGAAAAAATAACACTAATAAAGGCTGATAATTGTACTTTTGCTGTCTTTTATGACGAGCGAGGGAAGGAAGTGAGCGAGTGGATGATGGGTGATGAGGATCGTTTCACGGATGAATAATCGCCATCTGGTTTTACACAGTCGGTTCCACTTGAGTACTTGACTTGTTTAACTTCTCACAAGTTCAGTTTATGACGGACGATATGAACCAGCATCTCAAACTAAACAGCGCGATAGACTTGGATATAGGTTCGGATGGTCCAGCAGACCATCCCAAATGGACCAAATCTCTCACATCGAGTAGAGTGGTACATAGCACTTGTTCATGGCAGTCGGTCAGTGATCAGGAGCAGTAAATCACACCACACCATACATACTCCTACTTGATTAAGCCACCAGCATAAGGCTTTTAGCACTATTAATAAAACTAATCAGCTGATTAGTATCTGTTATTAAGAGAAGCCTGACCTGCTGATGGCGCGATTGATTAGCTCTATAAGCACTAAGAAAGCAGTTAGCGAGGCAGACGCCGCGAGTCGTGACGGGCTGGCCTACACCTTGATGAAAGGCCGGTATGGGCTCTGAGCTTCATGTCCTTGAGGGCAGGGTCCTCGAGGAGCACCTTGTCCCTGTCCCTCACCCTCACCCTCACCCTCACCCCCACCCCGACCATATCGAGGTGGTCAGCAGCGAAGCTAGAGCATCAAGGACCCGAGTGCACACTTCATAAGCATAATGATTATCTCGATACAGCGACAGTACATAAATAGTAGAATTGCAGAAATTCTTACCAAAATGTTGGATCCGAGATATTAATAGTTAATTCAGATAAACACCCAAAGTTTACATGGTCTGCATGACAAAATATATATTAAGCCGAAGTCCTCGATGAGTCAATTACCTATGACAGAAGTACTAGTTAGATGACTAAATATGTCGAGAAAAGACAGATTCAGAACTGAAAAACGATAAAATAAGAAAGTAATGCATCACCTCTAGTATTTGCGATCTCTCATTTTCTTGAAACAATCCACTAAAGCAGCATTGGTAACTTTTCTCTTTCTCCACATAACAAATGAGACTATTACTCATGTACTGATCACCCATACAGTTGCGCAAAGATGTTTTCACTATCTTCATGCCTGAAAAGACCCTCTCAACTGTAGCTGTGGTGACGGGCAATACAAGTACTAGCTTCAATAGCCGATAAACCAATGGATAGGTAAGATGTTTCTTTGTGTCCACCATTTTTTTTTGAAAGCTCAGCAACTGTTTTTTATGTTAAGAAATCTATCAGCCTGTCGCACATCACCAATATAAAGAAAAAGTTCAGAATTCAGATCTCTCAATTGCACGGAATCAAAATAACTTGGGTATAACTTAGCTAGGCTTATCAAACTATCCATGTTGAAATCATGAAATGAATCTCTTGGGTTGAATGCAGTTGAACATACTAGCAATTGAGAGGTAGTCTCATTGAAGCGACTATCAAGCTCTTGTAGCAACCAATCAAAGACTTCATTAAAACAATCAACTTGAAAATGATGCTTGTTGGTAATTCCAGATTTTTTTCTTGGCCTAGTTGGATCAATGTAAGGCTCATCCATTTCTAGCTTGGAAATATCATGTTCATCACAAAATGCATACACTTTCTCCAAGTGTTTGCTCCCATCCATCTTTTCTAACCTTATCCAAATGGCTTCTAGTAGACCTCACACAATTAACAGCATTCACAATATCCTGATCTTTCTGTTGCAATGCATTTGACAAGACATTTGTGATAGTCAAAATGTTCAACATGAGATGCAAATAAAAGACAAATTCAAAAGACTGGAAGTACACAAGAACGCCCCTTGCCTTTCCATCCTTGTCCTCATTTTCCACAAATTCCAACACTTTGATAAGTGTTTGGAACAAGTTAACTAGACTTCTAAGAGATTTATAGTGAGAGCTCCAACAAGTATCTCCAGGTCTTTGAAGACATTGTTCTTGATTCAATCCTGTCCCAGTTTCAAGTAACCCACAACCTAAGGCCTTACCAACTTCTTTGAGATTGATGTCTCTAATCATGTCCCTTCTGTTTGAAGATCCACCCACCACATTCAACAAGGTAGAAATCTTGCTAAAAAATTATGCAATGCATGTATGCTTTCTAGCAACAGCTACAACCACTAGTTGAAGTTGATGAGCAAAGCAATGGACATAATATGCACTACTATTTTCTCTCATGATCAATGATTTTAAGCCATTGAAATCACCTCGCATATTTGTAGCACCATCATATCCTTGGCCTCTCACTTGCTTTATGCTCAGCTTGAACCTAGCAAATAGAGAATCAATAGATGACTTGAGGTTTGTAGAAGTTGTATCCTTCACATGAACAAGCCCAACAAAGCTCTCCTGTACAACTCCACACCTTATCAACATATCTCAGCACCATAGCCATTTGCTCCTTGCAAGAGACATCTCTAGACTCATCAACTAGCAAGCAGAATATATCTTGCCCTATGTCTTCAAGTATGGAATGCAAAATCGCATCTGCAAAACATTTAATGATGTCTTTTTGTATGTCGGAAGACACCAAAAGACTATTGTATGCAGCATCAACTGTTAATGCCTTGGCTAAAGCCAGGATCATGCTCATCTAAGCACTGATAAAACTCTCTATAGTTCCCTCTATTGTAGGATGTCTTTGACTCATCATGACCCCTGAAAAGGCAAACCTTGCTTTAGTAGCAATCTAGCAGTATCAATCGCACCATTATGCATTCTTAGAAGACTCGAGCTGTTTGCGTAAAGCAACATCAATGTGTTGTTCTTTTTGCAACAAAACTTCACATTTTTCAATGCTACATTGTGAGGGCTGCCAACTCCACCAACATGCTCCTTTAATCTATCTTTATTATTCCAACAATTCCAACCATCTACGAAAGATGACTTGTAACCAGCTCCCTTCTTAGTAGGGTCTCTAAACAAGAAACAAGTAAAGCAATATGCTTTATCAGTGGACTCGCTTGTACTCTAGTCAATTTCTAAATTCATCAAACCATTCCGGATTAAACCTTCTACATTTTGCTCCAATCCAAGTCCCTGGAAAATCAAGAATGCGAGGTTGACAAGGCCCATTTAGTAAGATACTTTCTTCTTACTGAATCTCGAAGATTAGGATGATAAGCACGTATATCTTTCCTTTTGTCTGGATCAAATTGGATCTCCTCCTCCCAATTGATTTCCTCTGGAGCTGAAACACGAACATTGGTTTCTTGTTGATGAGGTTCATGAGAAGTATTAGCATTGCTAACAGGCCCCTGATTGCTAACATCATCTGGTGCTTTCCTTTTCAACCATATGTCCATAAGCTTACCTACTATTGCACAGTTATTCCAAAGAATTAAGTGAGAGAAAAAAAACAAATATTTCATTTGATCAAAGATTCAAAGATGCAGAAGCTTACTCGACATGAGCTCCTGGCGCGGCAATCCGGTGGCCGTGATCCGTGAGGCATGAGCCGTGAGCGACGTTTTTTTCCCTCGCGATGGTCGCAATTTTGGGCAGGCAAAGCGACAGCCTCGCCCACTCTATCTCTCCGCTTCGTAGTCGTCGTAGAGCTACAGTCACATGTCAAAGTTTCTATGCGAAGGAAATGATGCGTCATGCATTCAGCATTTAGTCTATTTCCTAGACATCCTAGTTGGGCCGACCGCATGGCAAGATTGGCCTGCTTGTGGCCTATGAACGCATCAAACATTGTAACACCTCTGGTGTTATGAGCTCGCTTAGCACTGAGAATATGGCCTGAGAGATGGATCTAATAAATATAGTGAGTTAGCTTACTTAAATGCCTATATGTGTTAATGAAAAAATCCTAACGCGAAGAGTAGGAATAAGTAGTTCTAAACAATGGCACGTGTATCTTATATGACTCACTTCTATAGTTAAGAAAAATTAAATGAGTGTTGTAAGTTAGTTTATTTTAGGTGAAAATACGCTAATGAGATCCTAATATGAAAAACTGTATAAGTTGTTTTAATTGTTGGCATGAAAAAATAATTTTTATAAACCAAAGTGTAATATAACTTAGGATTAAAAAGTGCCATTTTTGGAGGATTATTTGATACAAAATAATTAAACAATGTCGACATATTTTGTTTCTATGAGTTAGTACGAAGTATGGGCTACGTCACGGTAGGTTTGTTAGTTGAAATCGATAAGGTTTAGACCTTTTAAAAGTTAGGACGAAAGTGTTAAGGAAGATTAGTTCTAACCGAACCTTTGAGTTCTCTAAGTCAGAAATGATAATGGACAGTGCTATTTTGGCACTTAAAATCCAACAAAAATGCCTAAACACTAACTTCATGTTTTCGCACAGTTGGTTGCATCAAAGTGAATACTTGGGTAGGGTGTAGTCCCTGAGTGGGTTGGAGTTGTCGTGGCGTCGAAAGAAATTCTCCAACATCGCTAGAACGCGTTGCGGTCAGGTTTTGGCGCTCCGTTCATGCATCAGCACCTAGCTTGACGAACCTATTTTGGCGTGTCTCTATCTCTCTCGACAATTCCTCTAAGTTTGCGTTTGATGCTCCTTGGGATAGCCTTTAGGACCCTCTTGAGCCTTGGCAAATTGGTTTGGTCTCAACCGAGCTGGTTTGGTTTTGGTCGGAGCTTTAAAATTCGTGCACGTCACTGATAGCAGCCGCTCGACCAGTGTTCGCGGTCACCGTGTGCACACGCGTGGCGGGCACCAGGCTTGGCTATTGCCAGTTGTGGTTTTCTCCTCGTGCCTATGCGCTGTCGTTGCCGCGTGTCAGCCGACGCCACGGCACGCCCCTCGCCTTCCTGTGCCCTCATGCTGTCCTAGCCGCACCATGTCGCCGTGTCGTGCGCTGGGCCAGGCCAGTGCCTTGGTGGTCGCCGTCAGATCAACGTGGCGCTCACCCCGCCCCTCATTCTACCTAACCCACTAGTCTATGCCTTGGAGCCCTATCGTTGTGTCTCAATGGTGTCCCGACCGCAGAAGCGATGGGGCGCTTCTCTGCCTTGCCTTGCCCCGCTACACGCCATGGAGAGCTCGGCTCGGGTTCGGCCGCTCCAAGTTTAAGAGCATCGCGCCAAGTCTCCTGTCCGTCCGTTGTGTGGACTTGCTTGTGTCACAGCCAGTGACCAGGGTTGGCCGTCTTAAGCCTTCCGCCCGTGCATGTGTGCTTCTCCATGGTAGGGCACGACCAGAGCTCGTCTAGCCGCCCTCCAATCAACTTAAGCCCTGGTCCTCCATGACCTGATTCTTTACGCCAGTAGGTGGCTCTGGAAGCCCACTAAGCGCTCCATCTTTCCCACCCCCGGCCAAGGGCTATCGATGACCAATTGAGCATTTTGTCATCGTGGGCCATGGTCACCGCCATGATGGGGAACTAGGAAGATAGGTAGGATTGGAGCGATAGAAGTTCGATTGTTTGAGACCATAAACTCGCATTGACCCCCTCCACTTGGTACTCGTGTTGTTTTGTCCAGGAGGCTCGCCATCGACATGGTGACACACCGGTGCCATGCTCGGCATGCCGCCGTGAGGTGCGGGCGCACATGGCCAGCGCTACGGAGGCCATCTCTGACTTAACCATCACCTCGATCACGTTCGTTGTAAGCTGTTGATGCTCAATCACCGCCCTTTTAGTCCGCTAGTGGCTCTAGCTTGCCTGAACTCTCGCGCCGCCGTGGTGGTTGGTCCACCGCCATGAGCAGAGTGATAGAAGTCATCGTTAGGCTCCCAACCATCACCTAGGAATGTGCACTTAGCGGTAGGCAGAGGTCGGCTCCTTTATCCCCGTCGTAGCGAGCTTCGTGTGCTCAGCGTAGCCACCCATGCTGCTGGTCGCCGTGCCGGCGAACATGGGGTAGAGCAGGGGTCTCCCTGTGGTGAAGGCGGCATTTTCCCGGGTCCTTAGTGCAAAGCTCTTCTCTGGTGTAATAGTGTTCCATAACGTCGTGCGATATTCTGTGAAGCTGGGGGTTCTTCTACAATTGTGCGGGTGCGCGCACGGGTTTCTTATCGCGGGCCGCTTGTTGGGCTGGCCTGCTACACGCACTGCCATTTCCGCGCAAGCTGCTTGAGCTATTGGACCGAATCGGTTGCTGTCGGCCCTTTTTGATTTCTAAAGTCTTTTCTAATTTAGGTCTTAAGGTAAACTTGTAAATTCAAGGTAAAATTGTGTAGATGTTTAAAAATTGTGAAACCAATTTTGTTAGGTTCCTAAAATCATGACATATCTGCTAATGTATTTTGTTCACTTAGTTTTATAGAATTTTTAAGAGTAGACTAATTAATTTGAAGCACTTAAAATGGGTAAAACATGAGCTTGTAGGAATTATTATGATGAATTGGTAGTAGTACTATTTTTGAAATTTTTATAGTAGATTCTTAACATTATTAGGTGCTCACTATAATTTTTGTAGCTCCATAGAAATTAGTTTGTTAAGGTAACTAAATGAGCCCTAGTACGAAAATATATATTTAATCAATCAAATGTCAAAATAATTAGGGGGTTTGTAGAACGAAAACATTTTCTAGAAACGAGCCTCACTTGACCACACGGATACATGGCTTAGTATGTTAGTCATTAGAGCTAGCTCGTTAGCTTGCGAAACGTAATCGTATTTTAGGGTTGCGGATGCCGTTGATTATTTACGTCCCTGCGTTGCATCCACGTATTTCATGATAGAAACGATGTTGGATCGCGGAGTCATCAGGAGTAGCGGAAGCAGATGGATCATGCCACCAAGATGAAATCTAACTTGGTTATATCTTACCTAGGCAAGTCATGATGCATAACCCCTATTATTCTACACTTTATTTTATGCTTGTGCATTAAGTTTAAGGTGTTGAATGAAACCCATTTGCATATATATATATATATATATATATATATATATAACCTATGAGTTTTACTAGTATGACAAGATCGTGTATATTGCTATGCTACAGGACTTCGGTAAAAGTCGAGTGATTGCCTGTCACTCATGAGAGATAGAAAATATATTATTATTGTTATTATATTACTATCACATAGAAAATATATGAATGATAATTGGAGACCGAGCGGAATGGTACTGGATCTGGACTTGGTTTGGCATTCAAGCGAGGCTCGGATTGTGCTTGTTCCGCCTGTGTCGGTTAAGGACCGTCCGTTACATTGGATTCTAGTCAGGTCATAAACTTATTATCCTGAACACATACTTGTTTATGAGAGCAGGAAAGGCTCGTTGCTCTCTTATCGTGGGTTTCGGCTCTTTCCGGACCGACTGATTGGAGGCAGGGATGGTGGAGGTCTAAGCACCACACTGAGTCCAGGACTTAGGTGTGGGGGCTTGGAGTCTAAGTTTAGACGGGAACCTGGACCCCTTGACAGGAGAGTGGTGGTTGGTCCTGCTTGTGCATGGGGTATAAGCGGGGCGTGTGTTTCGGGGTACCGGTTGGGCACATTGATTCGCGAATCATCGGGTAATCCGGTATGACTTGTCTATAGTCTAGCACCGTAGTAAGAACTGGAATATGAAAGATGATAAAATAGTTCTGATTGCTTACCACCTGCTTGAAAGTAGCACATGTGCTTACATGGAATGGTTAGTTAATGAACTAATGATGACTGCTAATGAAATTGAATATAAGGATGCACGTTTAGTAATGCTTCATGTAGATGCAATAAACCCACAAGCCAGGTAGCATTGCATATCTTTGGAGTCTTTTCTTTCCTCCCAACGGGTAAGTCTTGCAGAGTACAATTGAGTACTCAGGGGTTGTTCTACCCTGTTGCAGGTGACAGGAACATGTGGAGCTGACACTTATGTGTGGAAACCTTCTGATGGGCTAAGCGAGGATTTTCTTAACGTTGTGGACATGGAGTTTATTTGAAACTTTCACCCAAAATGTTTTACAATGGAAAAACTTATAACCTGTTATGATGTATATAACGGATCATCATGTTAATGTTTGACTTATCATTAAATGATTTTATTTTCACTGAAACTATGATAAAATGGTTATATTCCGTTGTTATAAACAATAAATATTATACTCTGATGTTGCACGGAAAGTGATGTAAGAAATGGCAAAAATGTTGTAAGCTTTATTCTCTCATTTATGATCCTGTTAAAAAATATGAATTTTCGGGTTCTCCCATGGGATGTGCTCGATAGAACTGTCTGGTGTAGCTCACCTTCGGGGTGTTTAGTGTCTAGTGGAAGACAAGCGCATCGGTAACTATGTTATTTTAGACGGTTCTGCCACAAACATGGACTCACAGTGGTGCACATGTTTGACCCAGGGTGACGCACAAGAGGTAAAATTTACTTCCTGTTAACTTGTATTTTGATTTTGTCCCGGTGCCGGTGCACTCGGGTCAGCCCACATAGCTTCGCTCCTGGAGGTAGGGATGAAAACGGTACAGATATTTTCCGACCGTATTCGAAACCGAATCCGTTTAGAGGGGTTGAGATCTGTCCGTATCCGAGTCCGAATATCCAACATCCGATACCGCATCCGTATCCGTATCCGAATACTCAAATCGCATATTTATGATGTCGATATCCAATCATATCCTATCCGACATAGTTGACACTATCCGTATTTGAATCCGAATCCAGACAGAAATATAAAAACAAATGTAATATCGGTGATATCCATCGGTATCCGATCCGTTTTCATTCCTGCCTGGAGGTGGTCGCCGTCCTCCCTCTCCTTGCCCCTGAACAGCAGCCTCTGCTCCCGTGGCTTAAGCCCCGTCACCATGGCTCCTCTGCAATTGTTTCGCACGGACACACGTTAGATCTCCGGGCCAATTTCTCGTATTTGGTTTGTTTTTTTTTTCCTGACGAAGAGTGAATGAAACAGTTGGTTTTAAAAAATAGCAAACGCATGCAATGCCATTGTGCACAGATTACGAAGGTTCCTTCCGCTCAGGTGCCTTGTCTGAATGGTTATGTGCTGGCAAGCCAAGTACTAGGTGGCTTTATGGAGTTGTTGATGCTTGAGGGTGACTTGGGTGACGACTGACGACACTCACCACACATTTTACTGCTGATGTATAGGTGACTTCGGTAGTGGACACATGCCAATGGGCAGAAGAAATGCAAGTGCCTGGATGGCAGGATCAGGCCGTGTAAACTGGGCGACAGGTGAGTCAACTGGCATTGGCGGCCTGTTTTAGTCCTTATCAAAGTTGATTCTTAATAATTTCAGTTTCAGTATTACTAGTATCCATCAGGGGCCAAATTGCAGCTGAACATTTTTTTTGTCAGTGTGTGTTGGATACTTGCATCTAGAATTAACTTATAGCCTGTTCGTTTCGACTTATACGATCGTGGATTATAAGCTGAAATAGTATTTTTCTTTCGCACCAAAACAGCCAACAGTACTTCTACCTTATAATCCACGATCGTTTCAGCCGAAACGAACAGGCTGTTAGCTAGTCCTCTGCAACCAGCTTATTGTAGACCTATGCAGAATCATAAGGATGCTTGCATGCTAACCGTTCCAAAGCCTTCATAGTTGTTACAGGTGAGCTTTATGGAATATTCATCTTTTTATTAATGGTGTACTAATAAACTCTTTATTTAAGTGATACTAAGTCCCAAAAGCAAAAAAAAAAAAAAATCATGCATGGTCAAAACAACTTTCTAGGACACGCACACAACCAAACTCAAACTTAGAGCAGCCGAGCAGGGCTCTACCGAAAAATAGCGAGCAAATGAGAAGACACAGACGGCCTGTTCGCTGGTCGGTTTTTGGCTGATAAATTCGACTGGTGCTAGTTTATTGGGAGAGAAAAATATTATTGATTGGCTGATAAGCTTTGGCTGAAACCAATAAACAAAAGGCTGAAAATGTTCAGGTTACTGCTCACCAAAAGTGCAGGTAGCCCCATGGAGACGTCATGCCAGGAGAAGCCGGTGGCGACACTGACGGTGATCACCTCCACGTCCGGCCGCCCCTCCCTCTTCTGCACCAGCATCCCTCCGGGCTTCACCTCCCACTCAATCTCCCCACGGCCACGGCCACCGCTGCCGACATCCCCGCCGTCGCTGCTGCTGCTGCTGCCGCCGACGGTGCTGCCCTTGGAGGAGCTCCTCCTGAACAGCTTCTTGGAGCACCTCAGCTTTATCATTGTGGCAAACTCGCCCAAGAGGCTGCTCGCTCCAGCCGCAATGGAGAGCGAGGAGGAGGAAGTGGAGCAGTGAGTCACGCTGAAATGGTGGTGCGGCCGTAGAGAAACTCAATAGGTCACTGTGTATATATAGGGCGGAGGAGAGAGAGCGGAGGAGGGGAAGAGGGCAGAACAGGTGCGCAGGGCGAGGTGGAGAGCAAGATGCGGGGCGTCGTCGGCAGCGGCCTTGGCTCGGGCGACCGTGCGGCGGCGCTGCGACCTGCGTCCACGGGGAGTTGCAGAGGTAAGGGAGAACGGGGGAGCAGAGCGGTGGGCGGCGATGAGCGCGGAGTAGAGAGGGAGAAGGGGAAGCAGAGAGGGAGGGAGCTCGGCAGCGCTTTGTGGAGGTGGAGCAGAGGAGGAGAGGAGAGGGCGGAGCAGAGGGAGAGCACGGGCGACGGCGGCAGCCTTGGCTCCGGCGAGCAGAGGCGAGCTTGACGGCGAGGGCGGCTTCGACGACAGAGGCGAGCGCGGCAGCTGAGGCGGAACTATGGCGTGCTTGGTGAGGTGCTCGTCGATGGCGTCCATGACCGGCCTTTTATCGTCGCACGGCAAGGCGGTGACGAGGAAAATATCTCCGGTGTGCCAGTTCACGTCCTTGCGACGGCCAGCGGAGCGGAGGTGAGCTGTCGACGGGATGGATGAGATCGACAGCTGGGAAGCGACACAGTAGGTCGTTGGCCATGGCGACCTTGGCACAATAAGTCAGCGGCGAGCTATCGATGGAAATATCTTCGACGGCAGTGAGCGTGCTTCACGCGTTGATGCAGGGATGGGGATCCCCGCGGGGATTAAATCCTTGAGCGGGGACGAGGATGGGGAAGAAGTGCTCCCCATGAGCCTTCATGGGGATGGGGACGGGGGAAATTTACCCCCGCGGGGACGGGGATGGGGCAGTAACCCCCGACAGGGAATTCCCCATTGACATTTCGAATTGAAGGCCACGTGCTACTCATGGGGCGGTGAATCCTGAAAAGAGTAGGAAGATGGAGGGAGCAAATGTGCCTACTAGATCCGAGCAAATTTGTTCCAGCCCGGCCGCCTTAGTGGACAGAGCTTGGCCAGAAATGGAAATGCTGCATACAGGCGTCCGTCCGTCCGGATGCCCCTTCGTAGGCCTGTATACCAGCCCAATAAACCTTTGCTCTGCACCTATTCATTTTTTATTATGGTATCCGCGTTCGTCTCTTTCATTGCGCCGGTTGGATAAGAAAAGGAGGAGACCTCCTCCGCACATCGACGGTGACCCTGCCTGCTCCTGCTTCATCGGCCGCACCCGTTGCTCCTTCTTTGTGGCCCACTCCGCCGTCGATGGTCATCCTGCGCTACACCTTCCACTGCTCCACCGTGCCACCCCGCTCCTTCCCAACGCTGCTTCTGCTCTACCACCCACTTTGCCTAACGGTGCGGGCACCGTCATGCCCACACGTGGCCACTGAAGCCGCTACGCAAGGAGAAGCGTCGGGCCCTAGCGCGGGAGCTTTCCAGTCTCACCTCCTACTACGACTGTGGCAGCGGTGGATTCAATGGTGGGGGGGCTCGAGCCCCCCTACCGATACCGGAGCCCTGGAGCCCCATGAATTTTTAGACAAAGTTCTATCATGTTGGTGGGGCTAAGACTTAAGATCGAGCAGCAGCCAGAGGTATGTTGCTGTCACACTTTTATTCAACCCCCCTAAAATTTTTCCTGGATTCGCCGCTCTGCGGCGCCCTGATGCAGACGGTAGAGGAGGCCGCACCGAGATACGATGCATGTTGCAAGTTTACATTTAAAATGTTTTAGAGGTATGTTGCAAGTGTTTCATAAGGATATTGCAAAAGTAGATTGGGATGTTGCACATGTTGCAACGGGCTATATACGTATGTTTCAAGTGTATGTTCCAAATATTTCATCTGTTTCAGACGTACGTTGCAAGTGTTTCAAGTTTTTTTATACGTATGTTGCAAGTGTTTCATCTTGATGTTTGCATATGTTTGCAATGGCTACACACATGTTTTCAAGTTTTTTCTGGTGTTTTGCAAGTGTTTCAGATATATGTTGCTAGTGTTTAAGTTGTTTGAAAGCATCTAGGACCCTAGTTGGGTTTTAGTGATTAATGACAATACGAGATTACTATGACTAACGTATATTTTGCAGAGGCAATTTAAGTTAGGTCATGGTAATGGCAGTTGATTGGGCAATCATGATTGTCATGCCCCTACGATGGAAATCATTTTGATTTTCAAAGGATGGACAGCAAGGTTAACGATGGACTAGTTCTAAGTGTCGTTTGGTGTTGAAGAGACACTTAGAATAGTTTAGAACTTTGTTTTTCCTTTGGCCACACTATTAAGGGGGGTATGAACTAGTAGCTTGACCTAGGTAAGTCTAGTGAGTTAGGTGTGATGCACACTTGTCAAATCTAGCACTAGGTAGCTCTGGAGTAGCTCTAAGATCAATTGGAGCAAACTTCATTTACATATGATTTTGAGTTCAAAGTGAATGGAGGGTCAAATGACTGACCGAACGCTGAGTGAAAAGTGATCAGACACTGGGTGCTAGAGTCCGGTCAACTCCAGAGGGGTTCCAGAGAGGGAAATTCCTGATCGGACGTGTCCGGTTAGTGCTGACTGGACACTGGCCAGGGTCTGATAACTGACCGGATGCTGAACAGCGAAGTGATTGGACTCTGGGCGCCAGCATCCGGTCAACATTAGGATGATTCCAGAGAGCAGTTTTCATGATCGGACGTATCTGGTCAGTGCTGACCGGACATAGGTCAGAGTCCGATCAGAACTTAACTGCTCTTTCTAACACAGTGGCGGGGATAATTGACCGGAGTGTCCGGTGACCCCATAGAGCGATGACTCAATCTCCAAACATTATGTTTTGAATGAGGGGGTATACATAATTACTCCACTCATCCAAGGGAGGCCTCTTGCCCATTTGTTCAGCTAAGAAACACCCTTGAGAGTGCAAAGGAGAGCAAGAGCCTAGTTGATTGAGATTTGAGAATCCAAGATTAAGGCCTTATTAGTGCAAGAAGAGTAGCAAGTGTGCATCCATCCTTCTTATTAGGCTTGCTGCGGTCAAGTGAGAGTTCGTGCTTGTTACTCTTGGTGATCGCCATCACCTAGATGGCTTGGTGGTGATCGGGAGTTTGATGATCATCCGACGGAGCTTGTGGATGACCCAACTTAAGTTGTGAGCGGTTGTGGATGATTCACCATGACAAAGTGTCGAAGAATTAGCCCATAGAGAGCACTTAATCCTTGCGTGGATCAAGGGGGAGCTACACCCTTGAGCGGGTACTCCAACGAGGACTAGTGGGGAGTGGCGACTCTCTGATACCTCGGCAAAATATCGCCGTGTTCCTTCTCCTCTCTTTACTTTAAGCATTTACATTTTAGCAATTCATTTCTTGTCTTTACATTCTTAGAATTGCCATGCTAGAGTAGGATTAGAACCTAGGGTGCAAAACTTTTGTATGGTAGAACAATAGGAACACATTCTAGGCACAAGAGGTGAAGTGGACTAAGTGTAGGGTTTAACTATTGCAAAGAATTTTAGAATTAGCCCAATTCATCCCTCCTCTTGGGCATCTTGATCCTTTCATTGTTTTAGACGTATGTTACAAGTGTTTCATCTGCATGTTACAAAAGTAGATCAGGTGTTGCACATGTTGCAATACGCATGAGAAGCGGAGGGGGCATGAGCAGTCCCTACGTGCGGTCTGGCCCACAGGCCCCATGTGGACCTACGAAATGCAAGCTCGGTGCGGGAAATGGGAGTGCAGCACGCGCATCCATCTGAACGTCTAGGCACTAGCACTGCCTCGGGCACAAATCCCACTACCCAAAAAATTGTTTTCTCGACCCCAAATATTTCTTTTAGCTATTTTACATTGTAAACTCCACGGATAGCCCACCAAGGCCCTGTCTGAGCCTGACCCAAAAATTTGGCCCGGCTTTGCTCAATGGGATGGTTGGTCGTGGGCGAGGATTTTTTGGGGCTTTTTTTCTTCTAGTGCCTAATACAAGCATGATTACTCAAGTCGGTGTGCCAGGATACGATGTCAAAATAGCCCTGCAAAACCATCCATCAGGGGCCATTTGAATATCATTAGATATTTAAGAGCCATAATATCGAGTCTTATGATTGAGGGGTTGTGTAGTTAAACCTTCATATGATAGAGGTTATGCGCTAACTATAATGTCAACACCTATGTAATATGACATGTTAGTAAAATCGCCTCAAAGAATTATTTAAATGATTTTCAATACTTTAAGGGTGTATAATACCTGATATTATAGATGGAGTGAAGTAGACAACCGCCAATGTTTTGTTAGACTACTACTTCCTTGTGTGAATACACAGCAAGGGAAGGCGGCATCGAAAAGGCCCCTGTTGAGATACTGTAGCCGCTGTAGAGGCAGACGCCGAATGGCTCACCTGCCGCACTATAGCCACATGCAGGGATAGGTGCAGAAGTCAGTCCTGCTGTGTTATCTAGTTACTGTTACAGCTTGTGCGTTGTAATAGGACTAGATGGATAGAGTTATATAAATAGACTACCATAGCAACTCAGTAAAGAGAGTTCAGATTTACCATCTCTTATACAGGGCTTTGGCCAACGCCGGTGCCTATACTGTGTGGGTATGCTCTGTTCTCCCTCTTCTTCAATCTCTAGCCATAGTGTGTGGGGACAGATAACACTTGTTCGTGGTCGGCATAGCTAGTGGGTTCTCGACAACACTAGCGGGTGCTCGGCAAGACTGGTGAGTGGTCGACTCACCTAAGCCAGTGATCCTATGGGCCAACACATGGTATTGAGTCCTACAGTGCTGTCGCCGGACTAACCGCTGGCGATGACGAACGGTTTAGAGATGAGCGACAGCAGTGGCACTGTTGTGGCTGCCCAGCCACGGCCGGAGGTCGTTGTTCACACGGTGCGGGAGGTCAGCGGTACTAGTTGGTCGACGCTAACTTACACCAACTATGGAGAGTGGTCGGTGGCCATGAAGGTCAAGCTCAGAGCCTGACAGCTCTGGAATGTTATTGATAAGGGCACCGACAATGAGGAAGATGACATGTCAGCATTAGAAGCTATCCTCACTGCTGTACCGGTGGAGTATAGGGAGCCATTAGGGGCAAAGAGCTCTGCTAAGGAGGTGTGGGAGGCTATTGCGGCAATGCGCGTCAGTTCCAACCGCGCAAAGAAGGCGACGGCCTAGCTTCTAAAGCAGGAGTACGCCAACCTCAAGTTCAAGGATGGTGAAATGGTGGAGGACTTCTCCCTCTGCCTGCAGACGCTCATCAGCAAGTTGAAGAGCCACGACATCACCATGGACAAAGAAGAGGCAGTCCCCAAGTATCTCCACTTCATGCCGGCAAAGTACATCCAGATCGCTCTCTCCATAGAGATGATGCTGGACTTGTCCACCCTTAAAATTGAGGATGTGATAGGCCATCTACGGGCGATGGACGAGCGCCTAGAGTAGGCAATATCAACAAAGGATAGCAACAAACTACTGCTGATAGAGGAGGAGTGGGCTGCTTGGAGGAACACCGGGAAGGCAGCCTCCTCCAGCCGTGGTGGCGATGGCAAGTGCCACGGTAAGGCTTCTTCAGAGAAGAAGTAGGTTGACCCCAATGCCTATCGGCGCTGCGGAAAGATGGGCCATTGGGCACAGAAGTGCCCAAATCTCAAGCAGGAGAAGAAGGCTAAGGCTCATCTGGCGCAAGCTGATGATGATGAGGCCACTATCCTGATAGCGATGTTCTGTGCACTGCATGACGTTGAGGCCAAGGAGAAGGAAGAGGTGACGATAGTGGAAGGACCTAGGAAGGCCCTGAAGACTATCAACCTCGACAAACCCTATGCCCAAGTCCACCTCGAACGTGTGGGCACCGACCAGGAGCAGCGGTGGTATCTAGACTCTAGTGCCAGCAACCACATGATGGGCTCCAAGGCATCCTTCTCCGAGCTCGACAATGATGTTATCGGTATGGTGAAGTTTGGTGATGGCTCACGGGTGACAATCCAAGGGCACAGCACCATCATCTTTAGGTGCTAGAACAGGGAGCACCACACGCTAACAGATGTATATTACATCCCACAGCTGCGTTCTAGCATTATCAGCATTGGTCAGCTAGATGAGCACGGTAGCGAGGTACTGATCAAGAACAGAGTCCTTAGGATCAGAGACCAGGAGCAGCGACTTCTTGCCAAGGTGAAGAGGTCCCTGCACCAGTTGTACCTGCTCGACCTGAAGGTAGAGGAACCAGTGTGCCTGGCGGCAAGGCACATCGAGGAACCATGGATGTGGCATGCCCGGTTCAGACATCTCAGCTTTGACACGCTTGGTCAGCTGGAGAAGATGGTTCAAGGGCTACCCCACATCAAGCATGGAGGTGAGCTATGTGACAGCTGTCTGGCCAGGAAGCAGAGGAGGCTACCATTCCCAAAGGCAGCGAAGTATCGCATGGAGGACGCTCTCGAGCTCGTCCACAACGACCTCTACGGGTCGATCACGCCAACCACAAATGGTAGTCAGCGGTACTTCCTCCTGCTCGTGGATGATTGCAGTCGCTACATATGGCTATAACTCCTGATGAGCAAGGAAGAAGCGGCGGCGGCGATCAAGAAGTTCAAGATGCATGGAGGCCAAGAGCGGCAAGAAGCTCCACGTGCTGAGGACTGATCACGGCAGCAAATTCACTTCGGTGGAGTTCGCTGCATACTGCACGGATTAGGGTGTGGTATGACACCACACCGCGCCGTACTCACCACAACAGAATGGCATGGTGGAGAGGCGGAACCAAACGATGGTCGGTATGGCTCGATCCATGATGAAGGCCAAAGGCATGCCGACAAGGTTCTAGGGTGAGGCGATGACCACGGTGGTGTTCATCCTCAACCGCTCTCTAACCAAGGCCCTGACGGGCAAGACGCCGTTCGAGGCTTGGTATGGGCGCAAGCCAAGCGTGTCTTTCCTCCAAACATTCGACTACATCAGCCACGTCAGGAAGACAAAGCCAATCCTCACCAAGCTAGAGGATAGAAGCACACTGATGGTGTTCTTAGGCTACGTGGAGGGTACCAAGGCGTACTGGCTCTATGACCCTCATGGAGATAAGGTACTTATCTCGCGCGACATAGTGTTCGACGAGAAGACGGCTTGGGACTAGACTAGTCCGAGCATGGGGGAAGCTGGCGGCTTCACCAGCACCTTTGTCGTTGAGCACCTAGTCATCCATGGTGGTGGAGACGCTAGGGAAGAGGTGCCGAGCACTCCAGGAGGGGTGTTGAGCACTCTAGCAGTAAAGCCAAGCACTCCTAGGGCAATGCCGAGCACTTCGAGAGGGATGCCAAGCATGCCAAGAGTGGTGCCAGGAGGTTCTGTAGTGGTGGCGACCACTCCAGGACGGGTGCCGAGCACTCCCATAGCGGAGCCAAGAGGTCTTGCAGTGGTGTCGACCACTCCAAAACTGAGGCTCAGCACTCCTACAGTGGTGCTGAGCACTGTAGGTGTAGTGACGAGCTGTCTAGAAGTAGTACCGAGCACTACAACCAAGGTGCCAAGCACTCCAGGTGCTACACCAAGCACTCTAGTGGAACAGGAAACTCCATCGACGCCGATCGAGTTTGCCTCACCTCCAAGTAACATCACTGAGTTCATGGATGCCTTCCACGAAGGTGAGGAGGTGCGGTTCCATAGTCTGGATGACATTGTCGACGGCACAGGGCCCTCAGGATTGGCTAGTCAGCTGCTCAATGATCAAGAGCTGCTGCTTGTCAGTGCTGAGGAACCACCCACGTTCGCGCTGGCTGAGCGTGATGGAAACTAGCGACGGGCGATGCTGGAGGAGATGAAGGCAATCATGGAAAACGAGACATGGCAGCTCGTCGATCCACCTCTAGGATGTCGTCCGATCAGTCTAAAGTGGGTGTACAAGGTCAAGCGAGATGAGCTCGGCGCCATTGTCAAGCACAAGGCGTGCCTCATCGCCCGAGGCTTTGTTTAGTGCAAGGGAATATACTTTGAGGAGGTCTTTGCGCTGGTAGCGTGCATGGAGTCTGTCCGTTTGCTACTAGCCTTGGCAACAGCAAAGGACTGGCGCATCCATCACTTGGACGTTAAATCGGCCTTCCTCAACGGTGAGCTGGCGGAGACGGTCTTTGTCAGGCAACCTCTAGGTTTTGCCATTAAGGGAGAGGAGCACAGGGTGCTCTGACTGCGCAAGGCGCTCTACGGGCTACGGCAGGCCCCACGAGCATGGAACACCAAGCTTGACGCCATGTTGGGTGAGCTTGGGTTCCAATGGAGCGCAACCGAGCATGCGCTCTACATGCGACGACAGGGAAAGGAGGAGCTCATCATCGACATGTATGTGGATGACTTGATCGTCACCAGCGCACGCACGGAGGACATCAACAGCTTCAAGCGTGAGATGGCGGCTCATTTTTGAATGAGTGATCTTGACGCACTCTCCTGCTACCTCAACATCGAGGTGAGACAGTGGAAGGAGGAACTCACGCTTGGTCAGAGCGCGTATGCCTCCAAACTGTTGGAGCGGAGCAGCATGGCTGAGTGCAAGCCATGCGTAACTCCGATGGAGGAGCGATTGAAGCTGACGAAGGCCAGCACCGCAGCGAAGGTAGATGTAACATTCTACCAGAGCATCATCGAAGGTCTGTGCTACCTAGTCCACACGAGGCCGGACATTGCGTTCGCCGTGGGCTACATTAGTCGCTTCATGGAGGATCCCATAGAGGATCACTGGGCTACGGTGAAGCGGCTACTGCGCTAGGTCAAGGGGACGATGGATCAGGGGATCATCTTTCCCAAGACCGGTGGGAGTAGGCTGCATCTCACTGTATTCAGCAATGCAGACATGGTGGGGGACATTGATTGGCGGCGGAGCACATCTGGAGTGCTCGTCTTCCTCGGGCCAGCTCTAATTTTATGGTTGTCGCTGAAACAGAAGGTGGTGGCTGTAAGGAAAATGGACCCTTGGCCTATTTACTTTGGATTTTAGTGTTTGATGACTAACACAACTAAATTGGACTAATGAATTTGCAAGTGTTTGTTTTGTAGTTCAATAGGGTGCAAGACGTAACTTGGACGAAGGCGACGTGATGATCCGATGATCAACACCTCAAGCAAGACTTTAGGAGCATAAGAGAAGACCCAAGAGATCAAGCAAAGTCCAAGCATGAAGATTGGAACCAAGCCGTATGCAAGATCGTGAAGAAATGAGCTCACTGTGGTGATCGAATGCTGGACCGGACGCAACGACCGGACGCTGGGCAAGTGGCTCGGCAGACAGACGATCGTACGCTGGACCGGACACTGGCGGCAACCGACCGGACGCAGGACAGCAGCGTCCGATCAAGTACAGTAAGGTTTCAGAGCGGCAAATCTGCGACCGGACCCGTCCGGTGGCAGGCGACCGGATGCTGGCCAGCGTCCGATCAGCACATTGCCGGCTCAACGGTCGGGACGACTGGACACGTTCGGTCTGGACGATTCAGCGTCCGATCAGTAGCAGAATTGCGGGAGTTCGACCCCAACGACTACTTTCTCAGTGGGGCTTATAAATACACTCCCAACCGGCCATTTGAGATGTGTGGAGCTGAGAAAACATACCAAGGGTGTTGATACACCATTTTAGTGATCTCCACTTGCATAGAGCTTAGTGATTCATTATAGGTGATTAGCGTAGGTGCTTTTCGAAGTGCTTAGGTTGATTAGACCACCGCTTATGCGCTTGCTCTAGGTTTAGGCCTAGTGTTTAGTGAGGTTTGCATACCTCTTACCACTTGGTGCTTGCGAGCACCATTGTTGTACATCAGAGGGGCTTAAAGTCTTGCAAGATCATACCAACCGCGTTTGTGGTGTGGCCGCCACCGTGTACCGGAGGGAACAAGACCCGCGATGTTTTGGCCAGAAGCTTGATAGTGAAGACGGTGGGGAGCATCTGGGAGAGGCTTGCCGAAAGGCACATCAGAGACCCACTTGCGCGTGGGGAAGGCCTGAGGCTATCTATGGAGTTACCCGACCGGGAGCTTGGCCCTTGCGTGGGATTCCTTGCGAGGGGCTCCAACGAGGACTAGGGGGAAGCTTGCGCGCTTCTCGATACCTCGGTAAAAATACCGGAGTCATCGACGGAAGTTTGCATATCTCTACCTTGCTCTTTAGCTTCCACATTTACATTGTTTACATTACTTGTTTCGTGGTAGAGATAGCAACTCACTAGCAAAACCGTAGTTGCACATTTAGATAGTTCATCTATTGCATAGGTTTTGCAAGAGTTAGAAAAAGAGGCCTTAGTTTTGAAGTAGAATTTTTAAGTTGCCTAATTCACCCTCCCCCTCTTAGGCGTCACGGTCCCTTTTAGTGGCGCTATCTACGTGCGAGGCAGAGTATGTAGCGACGGTCATAGCGGCGTACCAAGTTGTGTGGCTGCGCCGGCTACTGGGCGAGCTGACCGGTGCGGAAGCTCACCCACCAGCACTGATGGTGGACAACCAGTCCGCCATCGCCCTCACGAAGAATCCGGTTCTGCATGACCGGAGCAAACACATCGACGTGAAGTTCTACTTCCTCAGGGACTGTGTCGATGAAGGGCAGATCGTCATCGAGTTCGTCGAAACTGGTCGGCAACTCACGGATGTCCTCACCAAGCCACTCGGACGTCTTCGACTTACGGAGCTGAAGGAGATTATCGGCATGGAGGGGTACAAGGGATAGCAGTAGGATTAGGGAAAGAATTGTTAGATAATCTACTGCTCCCTTATGTGAACACACAACAAGGGAAGGCGGCACCGAAAAGGCCCCCTGCTGTGATATTGTAGCCGCTGCAGAGGCAGGCGCCGAACGGCTCACCTGCCGCACTGTAGCCACATGCAGGGATAGGCGCAGAAGTCAGTCCTGCTGTGTTATCTAGTTACTGTTGCAGCATGTGCGCTGTACTAGGACTAGATGGATAGAGTTGTATAAATAGACTACCACGGTAAGTCAGTAAAGAGAGTTCAGATTTGCTATCTCCTATACAGGGCTCCGGCCAATGCTGGTGCCTGTACTGTGTGTGTATGCTCTGTTCTCCCTCTTCTTCAACCTCTAGCCATAGTGTGTGGGGACGGACAACGCTTTTTCATTGTCGGCATAGCTAGTGGGTGCTCGGCAACACTAACGGGTGCTCGGTAAGACTGGTGAGTGATCAACTCACCTGAGCCGGTGATCCTGTGGGCCAACATGTTTATGGGGTTAAGTAGGCCTTTTCTGATCTTTTTTAAGAAAATAATTGATACTCATGAGTTGATCAACCTGGTGAGATATCCCAAATGTACCACTAGCTAGCAAGCAGACCTGGATCCTCCGTAGAAAATAAACAACTGATCATCATCGACACAAGGCGTCCAATTGTCCAGCGTCTGAACTGCGATTGGCTTCCAAGAAGTTCACCAGCCAGCGGCTCATGCATGTGGTTAGTACTACAGGCTGATTATTGCTGAACGTGCGCAGGACATACTTTTTTTTTTTGGGACAATAACAGGAGGGGTTACCCACTACTGGTCGCATAGATTAGAAAAAAAAAGGTTGTTGTCAAGTACAAATTCAGGATACAAGTTGACGAGGATGCTCTTGCTTGTCATTACGCCTCGGAATCCCCGTTTTTCTTCGAGCCAAAGCATCCCTCATCTGTCGCCGTGGCACGCGAGGGTGGAGACCCACATGCGGCTTGCGTGGATCGGGATTCCCCGGCGTACGGGGCGACGATCTCCCATAATCCCATGCATGGAAATGGCGTTCCGACTGTCACGCCACGCCACATTAATGCAGGTTGGTTTTTGGGCTGATTTGGGCTGGCTGGTGCTGGTTTATTGTAAGAGAAAAACACTGTTGGCTGGCTAGTTTGGGCTGGCTGAAACCAGCCAGCGAACAGGATGTTTGTGTAGGTGCAGCTGCAGCGATCGACATGAATGAGAGGGGAAGCTTTGGTAGTACGGTGTAGGAGTATATGCATACATACAGCATACTCCTATAAGATGCCACCAGGACAACAGTGCTCTGTTCATGCTGCTTTTGATCTACTCTACAGAGATAACAGTTGAGTGTCCGTTAGACTGTTGGTCTGTAAATTCACAGATGTCAGTTCTGTGGAAAATGTAAAGCCAGACACCCAATTTCATGGACTGGTACTGGTATGGTAGCAACATGGCGCCTAGACTTTGAAGCAAGCATCTGATGATCAATTTGTCAGTGCCTCAGGATATAGGACAATCGAAGTCTTTATCGCCGACGAAACTGTACAACCCAGGAGCAGGAGAGTGAAGTTGTAATAAGAGGCATCGCCCAAAACGGAGGAATGTCTGTCTCTAAATCATCATCAGTTGGAGCTCTGGAGGCCCTTCAGAGTCGAAACTGTGTGTGGAACTTGCTAGGCCAGTAGGCCTGCGTCATCTAAGTGTGCATTTTCTTGACAGCAAAGCTTAGCATGCATATAGGATGACAGCCACACTCAGCAGTTACAAGTGCATTTCTACCTACAAATGAGAAAACACACAACTAACAAGCAGTGGTACTCTAACTCTCACATGAAAGGGGGCCGTTTCCTTTGCCCATACCATACATGGAATGGTACTCGGCACTGATTAGCAGCAGGCAATCACCAACCAAGAGCACAGCAGCCGAATGGTACTGGTTTACTCTATCAGTTAGGGCGGCGTCAGACCGAGCCCGGCCGGGCCGGCCTACACCTTGATAAAGGTCTGATACGGGCTCTGCACGGCCTGGGCCGCGAGCGCGGCCCGGAGCTTCATGTCCTTGAGGGCAGGGTCCTCGAGGAGCAGCACCTTGTCCATGTCCCTCACCCCGATCATGTGGAGGTGGTCGCTGTCCTCCCTCTCCTTGCCCCTGAACAGCAGCCTCTGCTCCCGAGGTTCCAGCCCTGTCACCATGGACAGCACCACCTTCAGCTCACCTGCAATCATTTTATTTGCACGGACACGCGTTATTAGGGTGTCGCAAATTTGATTCATTCAGTAGTATGTAACGACAAATATTTATTATATTTATTAAAAAAAATCAAACACAATTGTGACAGCTCATCTCAAGCTACTAGGTGGCAAACTGACAAAGAACAGGAAGGTTCCACTCAGGATCGTCATCGTGCACTTGCAGTTGCAGCTAGCTATGCAGACATTGATCATTGTACAGACTACAGACTGTAGACATGCCCATGTCATTGTTTGTGTTTTCTATTACTACTACATAGACAACCCAGTGATATAGTGCCATACTTGTGGAGTTGTTGAGGGTGACACACTCATCAGTCATATTACTCATTTTATTGCTGAAGTAGGTGACCCCGCTCGTGGAGTGAGGAAGGAACTCACAAGGGTCAACAATGCCGTCATGCCGAACACAGTGCGTGGATCTGGCTGTGTAAACAAAACTATAGGTTGTGTGAATTTGTAGTATTGACCTGTTTAGTTCGTGTCACAGCTGATTCTTACTTTGAGTGTTCAGTATCCATCAGGCACCAAACTACGACTGAACAAAGGAGGCAGGGCCTCTTCAAGTGAACTCGATCGACGCACAATCATAGCAATGCCGATCGATACACAGCTTTAACGATGTACGAAAAGATGGCTTTCGATTCCTTTGGACTGTTGAGTCATGATCCAAATTCAGTTATGTACAAGATAAGGGTTAACTTCTGTAAGCCGTCGTCTTGGGATACGAAAAGTTGTAAATCCCCGACGTTTGTAACCTCACTCGATATAGTGAAGATTTGTTGGCCGGTGCCCGTGGTTTTTCCCTTCTTCCTTGAGAGAGTTTTTCACGTTAAAATCTCGTGTCCCCTATATTTGATCTGTTTTCTTAGTCGTTTATATTACCTATCGTTTCTAACATGGACAAATACGGGAGATTTGGCGAGCAAATGAATACAGTAACAGCAAAAATGCAGAGCACGAGTACTCACCAAAAGTGCAGGTAGCCACAACGGAGACGTCGTGCCAGGAGAAGCCGGTGGCGACCCTCACGGTGATGACCTCCACGTCCGCCCTGCCGTCCCTCTTCTGCACCAGCATGCCGCCCGGCCGAACCTCCCACTCGATCTCCCCGCCGCGGACGCTTCCGGCATCGCCGTCGCTGCTGCCGCCGCTGCTGCTGGTAGTGCTGCCCTTGGAGGAGCTCCTCCTGAACAGCTTCTTGGGGTACCTCAGCTTGATCATCTTCGGAACTAAGCTCGTGCTGCTCAGCTAGCAACCTAGCTAGCTCTTGCAGTTGCAGCAATGGAGGGCAGAGCAGAGAGCAGCAGTGCGTGTGGTGCTGAAAACCTGAAATGCCGATGTGGCCGTAGAAGAAGAGTTCATTTTGCATATATAGAGGGGGAGAAGTAGAAGGGGTTGGCCATGGCCTGCAAAGGACAAGCTTTACAAGCGTGCGTTTGTTTAAAAGGAAAAGGGCGCGATCCTCGCAAAGTTCCAAAGTCCAGAGCGGCTAGCAAAACTCAAAAGTCCAGAGCTCACAAAGGCTCAAACAACTTGGGTCCGATTTGCACAGGTCTGACAGGTGGGCCGGCCGCCGGTTCTCGCGCCTTCCATGTCCTTGCTCGAACACTGCGTAGCAGCATGCAGACAAGTTAAAGCTAAAAGAACCGAATGCGTCAATGTGAATCTTAACGAACCAGGTACTTTTACTGACAGAAATGCATGCAGCATGCTCGCGGAACAGCAGCTTTACCGCAGTTCACACAGAGATGCTTGATGGCTGATCACCGTTAATTCTCATGCGATTTCACATTGTTCTTCATGCTTAGGAGATGTCAGATGTGATTGGCATTTCACATTTGGGCCTTGCTGCTGGGTAAAGAGGGTGAACCGGCTGGATGGAATATTGCTCTGCATGCGTGCGCAACGCGACGAGCACATGGGAGTTGGGAGTTGGCAAAGCGCATGCATGGGGCCGCCCGCAATGCATGGCATGGCTTGCAAGAGCACGATGATTAGGGCGGTCGGGTACTCGGGTTAGTAGGCCGCGAACCTACCGGGGTTATTCTAATGGCCGGCTGTTGGGCGCAAGGCGCAAGTTTTCCGGCTGGTGTTCCGCGCCCGCTGCTCGCCACTGATAGACAAGCACACGTTTGCATGATTGTGCCTAGCATTGAACAGGGAAACCAGAAAAAGATGATGCTCGTACGTGCGCTTCCGGCCTACCTCTAGCTAGAATCTACTCCCTCCCTCCAGTTTGCAAATTCTCTGGTTTGGACAACTGATAGTCCTCAAAACATAGTTTTGATCACTATTTCTCTATTAGAAACAAATATACATCCAAACAAATTCATGTGAGAAATATATCCATACACTCTTCAGGTTTATATAAACTACTACTCCAAAATGTCCATTAGAATAAGGCTCAATTTTAGGCAAAACTTTTTAGCAGTTTAACCCAAATTAAACTTTCTTGCATTGTCCAAAATGTCAAGTATTTACAAGCTAGAGGGAGTGGGGGAATACTCATTTTGATCCTTCAACTATCGCGCAAGGCTCGATTTTGTTCCTAAACTTTTAAAATGGCCACGTTAGTCCTTGAGTTTTTATTTTGGGCTCAGTTTCATCCCCAAACTATCAAAGTGACCAATTTAGCCCTTAAATCTTATATTTTAGGCACAATTTCATTTATAAACTATCAAAATGCATTTTAGTCCTTAAACTTTCTTTTTGGCTCAACTTTGGCCTTTGTCCAACACTGCCCACGATTTGAGATGAATAGTGATCGTTAGGTAGCACACTTCAACATTTATATCCATTTCTAAAATGAATATAAATATAGATCTAAATATTCTTAAATATCAATTATTTTTTAGCCTATGGATAAAAAATATTGTTTTAATTCACAATTGGTTATAAGTTTTTTTTAACAAGGAACTGGTTATTAGTTGAGCCAAACGCTAGAAGTACCTAAGGAAAAATTATAGATCTACTGTTGTTTCAATATATCCATGTATTCTTAATGTAATAAATATCATTTGAAGCAACTGTAATTGCTCCCACAAAAATCATTTTATTGGATATATATAAACGATATAACATTAAAAATAACAACTTAGAATTATTAATGGCAACTAAAGAGTTTTTGGATGAATGTTATTTTTCTATCTCCAATCATCGGTGGTGCTGGAGCTGACCAGGATCAACAGTGCAGTGTTCATAGTAGGACGATGGACAAAGTTGAGTTGAAAATAAAAGTTTGAGGATTGAAATGCACTTTGATAGTTCATAGATAAAATTAAGCCCAAAATGCAAAGTTTGCGGATTGAAATGGTCATCTTAATAGTCCTCGGATGAAATTGAGCCTAAAAGTAGAGTTTGAGGACTAAAACGGCCATTTTAAAAGTCTAGGGATGAAATTGAGCCTCGAGTAATAGTTCAGGAGCCAAAATGGCTATTCCACCTACAATATATAAACAAACCCCTGATAAGGTTTATCAGCAATAGTTTATTGTTATGGTTCAGGCTTTAGGGAGCTTTAGCGGTGGTTAAGGCAACATGTGGGGCTAGCAGCTAGCTTGACAGGCATGTTTTCCTTAGGGGTTTGGACTCAGGTCTAAGTCCAAGACATCTATCTAAAATAAATTTTAAGTTATCTTTTGCGCCATGCATGCACACAGTTGTGATGATCTTTGTGAGACAAGCATATGTGTCAGTAGGTGTTCGTAGTAGGCCGGCTGGTTGGCTTCAAACTGAAAGCATAAAGACGAATTTGTTGTTAATTTCAAGGTCAACAACTTATAATCGAACATCATATAGCTACGGCCTACACGGCACAGGCGAAAGGGCGATAGATAATATACATATGCTCATCATTAGCACAGCTAGCCATCTGAGGCACTACAAAAGATTTGTCGTTTTTTTTTACGAGTATAGTGTCTACATCCCACCCAATATCTCCCAAATGGTCTAGTCTAGTGTGCAAACGGAAACAGATGGTACGTGCCCCTCTGGGCTCTGGCTCACCCTCAAGCTCGAGGGAAACACATCATGAAACTCTTGAGAAATGGTAAACTTGGTGACAAGTCCCAAGCAATGATGCAATTAGCTATGGCTATGGCTAGCCGGCATGGACCCTCTAGAGAAAATGGACACCAAACTGTATCATACAATGCTGCCCAATGGCCCACCCATGGTCTGAACAGTTCTTAATGGCTTCTCCCAACAAGCTCAGCGGCTCTGCATGTGGCTAGTAGCTAGCTAGAGCTCATCATCCGTCCTGACTCCTGGGCAGACGGGCCGGTGCACGCACGTACGAGTGCACGACATTGTTAAACAGGGGCGCTCTCTTGTCGTGATGCCTCGGAATCCCGCCACTATTCTTCGAGCCGGGCCAAAAGCATCTCCGATCCGTCCCGGCCGCCGCTCCCTCCGTGCCCGTGCAGTGTGACGTCGACACGCAGGCTCCCGGCGCACATGCCGCTTGCGTGGATCGGGATTCCCCGCCGCGCGTGCCGACGATCTTGGCTGCCGGTCCTTGTTGCCTTGGTCCTTCGATCGGTCGACGACCTACTACTACTAGCCCGTGCCGTGCGTGCAAATGGTGTGGCATTGGGTGACTGTTGCGCCATGTGATGCATGCCCACCTGGTGCGCCCAAGTGAAGATTGTAATTTGTAAATGAAAGGACGCTTTGGTTAGGCGCCGCGGTCGACATGAATGAATGGAAGGGTTTGGTTGGTGGTGAACGTGCAACGCTGTCCTGTGGTGCAGTGCCACTTGGTCGTTCACCGATCATCAGCTAGAACAATATAGTAGAGGGACGCCTCCTTCATCTCTTTCTAAGTTTTTATTAATGAACCATTTCTAGACATTTTCTAAAATCTCAAACACCCCTAGATTATAGGATACAAACATGTGACCGCTTGCCTTGTGTAACGATCCCTTTTAACCACCACTACAAACTCATTTTGTGAGTGAGTATAGTGTGCTACATTTAGGGAAAATGGTGTTCTTGCCTTTATGCAGGAGTCCAATTATGATTTTGTCCTTGTTTTTTCAACTTTGTGATTTTGCCCTTGCTATTTTGAATTGAATCGTCCGTTTACCCCTGGTTTGGATGCCGTCAGATGATCATGGAATAAATGAATTAAAAAATTCAAAATCTGAAAAAAAAAACAAAGGCAAAAAGACCAAATTACCCCTTATCCTTATATTCAGCCTCAAACTGTGCTCACGGGCCAGCTGCATCGACCGGGGCATCGGGGCATCCGGCGGCGGCGGCGTTGGCAGCGCACGGCGCACGGTGCGGCAACGGCTCCCGGCGGCGGGTCCCGCGCCGCCGCGGCGGTGCTGCTGAACAAGCTGGTCCTCACGTCGTCCGACTCCGCCTCCGCGCTCGTCACCGCCGCCCGCCTCGCGGGCTCGCTCGACCTCGCCGCCGCGCTGCCGCTGGGCGACGAGGCCCCGGTGGCCGCGGCGTCCGCGCCCGCCGCCGTCGCGCTCGCGGCGCTGATCGACTGCTGCGCCGCGCCGCTGGCCCGCGTCGCCGATGCCGTCGCCGCGCTGTCGTGCGAGGCCGCGCGCGGGGACGCCGCCGCGGCCTTCGACGTGCCGGCCTCCGGCGACGGGCTCTCCTCCAAGGATGAGGCCGACGTCGCCGCCGACATCAAGGTCCTCGTCTTCGGCTCCAAGCTTGTCGGCGCTGCCGCCGGGGGCGCCCCCGCCGCCGCCACGTTCGCCAAGGTGCCCGCCTTGAACGGGATCTTCCGCCAGGCGGTGCGGGCGCTGCACGCCTTAGTACGCATCGAGCTCAACGCGCCCGTGAAATTGGGGAAGAGGGACGCCGGTGAAACCGGTGAGGGAAAGGAGGAGGCACTGGTGGTGCTAGCCACGCAGCTCGCTAGAGCTGTGCAGGCACTGTGCAAGCTGAGCGTCGCCCGGGCAAGGCTCTGTGCGGAGAGCATTGCTGATGCCGAGCTTCGAGTGAAGCTTACTGGTGGCGTTAGCGTGGATGATTTGAAGGGGATGCTTGACAAGGTTTTGATTGATTCAGATGCTGTGTCGGTCTTGAAGGGGGTGTACAACCACTTGCTCAAGTTCAGGGACTTTCTTGCCTGGGAAGCAGCTGTGGCCATGGTAGTAATTGGAGCAGACAGTTCAATTGAGAAGCCACAAGCTGCTGCTGAGAATGAAGCAGCCAGTTCAACTGAGAAGCCACAGGCTGGTGGGGACAAAGCAAAGGGTGACAAGAAGAGCAAGAAGAAGAAAACTTTGGGGAAGGGTACTTCTGCTGGGCTGATGCTGCTTAGGGATCATGTGACAAATGGAAGTACTGTTGCTTCTGTAAATTCTGTGTTGGTTGCAGAGTGGGCAACCTCTCTCTCATCGCTATTTGATCCCAAATGTCTCGGATTGGAGTCCCTTGTGGAGAAGGTGAAGGAGATTGTTGAGAGCAATGAAGTCAGGAGATTGCCTAAAATTCCAAAGGTGAGAATCATACTATTCGCAGATAGTGCTGTTTTATTTGTATGGTCTGATTAGTAGTATTCAGATTGTAATGTTGTTCCCTTTCCTCATTTTTCTAAATGTTTATGCTTACTGCTGTTAGGGTACACGTGACTTTGGGAAAGAGCAAATGGCGATAAGGGAGCGAGCATTTTCAATTATAACTAGTGTATTCAAGATGCATGGTGCTACTGCACTTGATACACCAGTATTTGAGCTGAGAGAAACCCTTATGGGCAAGTATGGTGAAGACTCAAAGTTGATATATGACCTGGCTGATCAGGTATTGTTTCAGTGTCCTCTCACATTTTAGCTTGGTGAACAGGTGTTACTTGGCAGAAAATTCATATTCGTGCTTTGATTTGTCATGTACTTGTTTTTTATTCTATAGATTATGCAGAAGGCTAATGATATCATTGCCAGTATATGGGGCACTCAGCCTATTCATTTGTTGTAGTGTTTTTCTTAGATGGTGCCCTCATAATTATGGTTTGATGTCTTACTGTTAAAATAACTTGCCAAGGAGGTCTCACTGCTAGTCAAAAGAGAAGGCTCAATTCTTCACAACATGGATCACAAGAAGACAACGATGACCCAATATAAGTCATGGTTCTATTGGTGCTCACTTCTACTCGTGGCATAATCTGATAATATTGAAATCATGTTTCCTCTCTTTTTAGTGCAAGTGCTACTGGGAGGGGAAGGGGAAGAGAAAGAGGAAGAGGAAGGGGAAGAGAATCAGGAGAGGACAATGATGACCCATGGCGTATAGTTGAGATAGCAGTGTAGGCACTAGTGTTTAGTAGGTCCTGCTAGCATTGAAGTAATGAACTGTGAATGCCTGGCCCATCTTCTCTCGCTCCTCGGATGTCCTGTTCTCATCCTGTGCCATTCATAGCCAATTGGCCATGGGATAAATGGATCTAAGGTTCAAATGAAAATGACACAGACCTTTTGGTATTTGCAATTGTTAGTTATGCCTGCCAACCTATCATAGTTTGCTATTCTCTACAGTAATGTAATTACACACTATCATGATCCATGCACTTATTTGTTGATGTAATCATTACTAATCAACATGTTCAATGCTTTTCAGAGGGAGGGGAAGAGGAGGGCGAACAGGAGGAAGGCTAGCTAGTTTGTTAGGTCTCTAGGTGATCCTTGAATGAGATGGATGTAGCTTTTGTGCACATGTTTACATGGTGCAGACTTGTTTCTTTTGTGGATATGTTGACATGGTGCAGTTGCTTTTGTGGACATGTGACATGGTGTAGATCTGTAGCTTTTGTGGACATGTTTTTTTCACAACTTTTGTGGACATGTTGACATGCTGTATGGTAGACTTTGAAATGCTGTGGTTCTCCATGATTTTTCTTATATGTTTTATATGTGCTTCATATTGTTGTCATGATGCTAGCAAAATATAGCAAAGGTGTTGCCAAAATTTTGAATATTTATCAATATTAAATCAGAGTTCAAATAATTGTAATAAGGCATACAATAAAAAAGTCTAATTCCAAATCAGGATAAAATCACAATTAGGCATAACAAACAGGGGCAAAATCGCATGGGCATTTATGTCCTTTTGTACAAAGTTTAACACCGTTAGGGGTGGATGACGGAGCAGGGGCAAACTGGTGCTTCGTGAATAGCACAGTAGGGGTAAATTCACAAAGTCAAAAAATAGGGGTAAAATCACAATTTCGATACAAAACAAGGGTACAAACGCAAGAGCCCCTAACATTTAATAATCTTGTATTGAATATTTTAACCTTTAAAGAATTTTTTTTAAAAAGTTTTAACTACAATTTTTTAGATTGTGTCGAGAACTAACTTTGGCATATATCATGTCTCCGGACGAGATTGTTTAAAAATTTATAATCCTAAATCTCCAAATCTGATAGCTTAAAACTAATATGGGATACTCTAAATGATCTCAAATAAAAAAACTTCTCAATTATAATTAGTATAGACAATGTCAACGTCTAAGATCATTTCAAAATTCTAAAAATTGAATTTTATAATCTTAGAACTTAAAACACATATTTGGGACTCTAAATGACTCCAAATTATAAACTTGTCAACTAAAAAATTGTAGATCAGATTGACAATTACAACTTTCATATAGACCATGTCAACATCCAAAGTCATTTGAAAATGCTAAATTTTAAATTTTAAAATATGAGAACTTAAAACATACATTTGAAACTCTAAATGGCTTCAAATCAAACTTGTCAAATACAAGTTGGAGATCTTGTCAAGTACAATTTTAGTATAAAATTTGTCTCCATCCAAATTCATACGAAAAAGTTATGAAACTTTTAAATATCGACTTTTAATTTAAATATCAACTTTTTAAGACTGCCATCACAGCCCACCTATAAAATTCATCATTTACGAAGGCCATAACTGCTCATGTATTGGTAGAGACGACATTGTAAGGCGACTGTCTTTGTAAATAATTAACAGAGACATATGTTTATTTGTCTTCTATTTTTCTTTTATAATAGTGTTTTAGAACTAACGACGCAGGTCAATTAGTTTTGTTATAAATCTGGTTGCAGCCACACTGCAGATCGCCAGACATGATAATACATCCATTCTAATTTGGAAAAAGTCTACTCCACCCCCTCCAACTATAGGGGTGGTCTACATAACCCCTCAACTATGAAATGGTCTGATTTACCCCCTGAACTTTCCAAAACCGTCTATTTTACCCCCTAGGTGGTTTCCAGCGATGGTTCTGCTACAGTAATATGTTTTTTTGCTACAGTAACATCATGTTTGCTACAGTGGTAGGGGTTTTGTCTTTTTCTTATTTCCGCTGAATCTTTGAAAAATCATAGTAAATCATAGAAAAATCATAAAATGGAAAATCTAATTTTGTTGGACTCTACATGAGTAGATCTACACAGTGAACATATAATATGGTACACTTTAGCACAAAACTTTTACTGTAGATTTATATTAATTAGAAAATCTAATTTTGTCTGTAATTAATTGGAATTTATCTATAACTAAGTTATACATGGTCGAATGAGTACAAAATTTTTACTATAGTTTAAGCATATAATAATTAACCTACCATAAAAAAATTCACCACAATTGAACCATAGAAGCTGCAGCTATGAATTATTCTAATTAATTACAGACAAAATTGGATTTTCCAATTAATTTAAAGCTACAGCAAAAACTTTGTACTAAAGTGTACTATATTATATGTTCACTGTGTAGATCTACTCATGCGGAGTCCAACAAAATTAGATTTTCCATTTTATGATTTTTCTGTGATTTACTATGATTTTTCAAAGATTCAGCGAAAATAAAAAAAAAAGATAAAACCCCTGCCACTGTAACAAAACCGCCGCTGAAAACCGTCTGGGGGTAAAATAGACGGTTTTGAAAAGTTCAGGGGGTAAATCAGACTGTTTCATAGTTGAGGGGTTATGTAGACCACCCCCATAGTTGGGGGGTGGAGTAGACTTTTTCCATTCTAATTTAGGATGTGTTTGGTAGGGTTCTAAATTCTCAAAGAAATATTTCGAATCTAGATCCTCTCAAGAAATGTTTCTAGTGATGAATCATAATCTCTTCGTGAAACCGTTTGAATGGTACACTAGATTCTGATTCAAAAAATATTTTGCCATAAAAACTATATAAATAAAATTATTTTAAAAAAATCAGAACTTTTTTGTGGGCGAAGAACAATTTAATACAACCTATTTAAACTTATTTCACATATAAGGAACTAACTAAAAAATTATTGTTTCTAATACAGAAGGGAAGTAAGAATCAAAATCCTGCGAAACCAGCTAACAGGCGTTTCTCCTTGCTAGGCAAAAAAAGAAAAAAAAAGAAAAACATTTCTAGTGATTCTCAAGTGAAATGTTTCTCATCTAACCCGTTTGTTAGTGATTCTACCGATACTCGTAAGAATCCGAAACGTTTTTGTTTGCCAAATGGGGCCTTATTAGCCATTCTGACTTTGTTCTAAGTTAAGCTTATATATGACTTGGATCTAGTTATGAAAAAATATTAATATTATGATATCAAATAAATATATTATTAAGAACATATTCCATGATGGTTTTGATGAAACTAAATTGACGTGGTAGATGGTGATACATTTTTGGTGAATACACTGTGCTGCGAGGAGAACACTGTTTCCCACTTGTTCGCCTACCATCTGTGGATGAGTATAAGTTGGATAGTGGATCCTGACGCCAGCGATGAACAATATATACTACAAAACAAACGATGTATGAGTTCTTGACAAAACTGTCCACTAACAAGGTAAGCCAACATTATTCCATCGAGTTGCCACACTCCTAGCGCCTGGATGTCCGGACGAACGCATGTGGCTACAGTCTGTTTTCCCTCGTCCACGCATGGGCCCGCGTCGGCCGAACATTGCTCACCCATGCCTGCGTCTCACGGCCATGGCCCACGCCGCGTGCCCGCGGTGACTGCTCGTATCCCCTCTAGCTTCCCACGCGTATCTCATGTGCAACACCCGATCTACTTTTGAAACATTCGGATACAACACTTGCAACATACAAAAAAGTCAGATGAAACGCTTGAAACATGTGTCCGAAACACTTACAAAAACACTTAAAAACATTGCAAACATACACAACATCCAGATAAAACACTTGAATATATGTGTGAAAACATATGCAACATCCAAATAAACACGCATGCAACATACGTTTGAAAAACAGATAAAACATTGGAGACAGACTCTTGCAACATATGTGTACAACTATTGCAACATATGCAACATGCATCATATCCTAGTGCGGCCTCCTTCGCCGTCTGCATCGGGGCGCCGCAGCCGTAGAAGCAGGTGAGGTGGGAGGGCTTCCATGCTAGGGTCTAACGCTTCTCCTTGTGTTGGCGGCGCCTGACGGCGTCGTCGGGCCGGGCAGGTGGCGGAGCAGGGAGATGGGCGCGCGGAGTAGGGACAGGAGCATTGGCAAGAGCAGCGGGGCGGGCAATGGAGGAGGAGCAGGAGCAGCGTGGGACGAGCGTTAGGAGTAATGGAAGGGGGCGCTGGCGGAGGAGTAGAAGTAGGAGCAGCGCGAGGCGGGCAGCAGGAGCAACGGAAGGGGACGAACGCAAGGTTTATTAGGCCGGCTTGTGAAAGGTCCTAATATGGCTAGAGGGGGATAAATAGCCTATTTAAAAATCTACAAGATCACTAGAGCAATTTGATTAGTATATCAAATAGCGAAATGCAAACTTGCTCTAGCTCTACAAGGGTTGCAAGCCACCTATCCAACAATTCTAGTTGTTATGATCACTAGGCACACGAGAGGCTAAGTCACTACTCACTAAGAGCTCTCATACTTGCTATACTAAATAGCTCCACTAGATGAACTTAGACTACAAAGCAAGCTCTCAATTCTAGCTATACTAAAGAGCTTGCTATAACTAGTTTGTGGGAATATAAATGAGTGAGTAGAGTGATTATATCGCCACGTAGAGGAGTGAACCAATCACAAGATGAATACCAATTCAATCACCGGAAGAATACCAAAGGACAAGAGACAATCAATTTTTCTTCCAAGGTTCACGTACTTGTCGGCACGCTAGTCCCCGTTGTGTTGACCAACACTTGGTGAGGTTTTACATGAACCTCATCCACACAATTGGACACCACAAGAACCTACCCACAAGTGAGGTAACTCAATGACATGAGCAATCCACTAGAGTTACCTTTCGGCTCTCCGTCGGGGAAGGCACAAGGCCCTCACAATCATCGAGAGATGGCCACGAACAATCATCAACTCATGCCAATCCTCCTCCGCTGCTCCAAGTCGTATAGGTGACGGCAACCACCAAGAGAAACAGGAAATCCACAGCCACAATGATCCCCAAGTGCCACTAGATGCAATCACTCAAGCAAATGCACTTGAAATCACTCTCAATCTCACTATAATGATGAATCAATGATGGAGATGAGTGGGAGGTGTTTGCTTAGGCTCACAAGGATGTCAAGTATGTTAAAGTGCCAAGAGAAGTGCCTTGGAGACGGCCAAACACTATTTATAGACCTCCCCAAACGAATAGAGCCATTAGAGTCAAAGGGGTGCCCACTGCGTACTGACCAGACGCGCCGATTAGGTTGACCGGACGCGCCAACGCTAGCGTCCGGTCGCGTGGATCATGCCACGTATCCACGATTCAAATCCCAGCCATCAGATCTCGATGGTCAAAACTCTGATCACTCGCGCTGTTAATGATTGACCGGACGCGCTCCTCCACCGCGCGAAGCCGAGTTCGGTCAGATCCAGTAAGATTCTAGAGAGGATTTTTTTAGACCCGACGTGTCCGGTCGCAAGTGACCTGACGCGCCCTAGCGTCCGGTCAGTTCAACGTTCCTCTCCGCGCGCCGGTGAGCTAATGTCTGCGTACGTTAGCACTTAACCTAACACGGCCCCTGCGCGTCCGGTCGTGCTAAGTCGCCAGCCTCCAACAAGTGACTGGACGCGCAGGTGGTAGCATCTAGTTGCTCCTTAGCCCTCTCGGCCAGCTACGCCTCCTCGCTTATAAATGACCGGACGTGCCGAGGTGAGTCCGGTCTCCCCGTGGCCAGCGTTCGGTCATGGACTTTCTCTCCTTTCTCTTTTTCTAAGTCCACAACCACTTCCCCCTTGCTTTCAACTTGCTAACCACAAAGTGTAGAACTTGTGTGCACGTGTGTTAGCATTTTTCAAAGCATTTTACAAGGGTCAAAGTTAGCACACTAGGTTCCTAAATGCATATGCAAGAATCATGTCACCTAGTGGCACTCGATAAACCGTTTAGCCAAATATTTCTCCTCTTTATAGTACGACTATCGATCCTAAGTCACTCACACCCTCTATGGTGCCTTGAGTGCAAAACAAAAACCTATCATATACCTTTGCCTTGATCTTCTCGGTTTTTGTTTTTCTCTTTCTTTTTTTTCCAAGTTAGAGCTTGATCATCATCAACACATGTCCACCTTCATCACCATGGACCTCATCTTGCTCTACCACTTGGATTGGACCATCTTTTCTAATTCACACACTTAGATCAAAGGTTAGTCCTAGGTTTCATCAATTATCCAAAACCAAACTAGGGCTTTCAGCTTGTCCGCAGGCCCAGGCATGCGGTGTCCGGACAGATGGACTGACGCCTCCTCGCGTGTTACTGAAAGGATCTAAACAATGCCTAGAGGGGGGGTGAATAGGCGTATCTAAAAATTCTACACAAACTCAAAGTCAAATGTCAGCAACTGTCGGAAGTCCCGACAGTTTGAGCTAGAACTTTCGGCTGCTAAAAGTTCCGACGCAAACAGCCGAGAGTTTCAATTCCTACGTGGATTTTACTACAAGTGCTAAAATGAACTTTGAGTTCGAGATTTCTTACAACCCCACTTCCAAGTGGTTAGGTAGACACGTAGAGTCACTCCCTTGATGTCGAAATGCTTCCACTCTATAGATCGAGTCCAAACCCTAAGAGGTGCTTGAAGAGAAGAGAAACAACCAAGAACAAATATGATAGCTCAAATCACAACAACAACAAGCACGCGGGACACAAGGATTTATCCCGAGATTTGGTAATCCCACAAAGGAGCTCCTACATCCTCATTGTTGAGGTAAGGTCGGAGTCTCTTTCACCTCCTTGCCTCTCTCAAGACAACCACAAAGGTCACTTGAGCTTTCCAGTAAGAAATCGAGGGTAATAAAAACTTTCCAAGGCTCTTCCATGAGATGAAAGCTATTGGGCGATGCCTAGTCGGCTAGGGGCAAAGCCCCAAGAGTAATAGAAGCAAATCCAATCGGCTTGACGAAGAAATCAAGTGCTCAAGCTTGCCAAAGTGATTCTCTCACTCAATCTACTCTCCTTTCACTCAAAACCCTAGGGGGATCAAAGTTGGGAGCAAAGCCGAGAGAGGAGGGGAGCCTTGAATGCTTGGGAGCTCTTTTGGATAGAGTTAGGTCGCTATGAATGAGTGGGTAACTATTAGAAGAGAGGAAAAGATATTTATCCTCATAGGCAAAATCTAACCGTTTAGATCTGCGTCGGAAGTTCCGACACAGATCGCTGGAACTTCCAGCGCCAAATAAAAACATTATTCATACGCGCAGACAGCTGGGCTAGCTCGACCTGAGTCAGAACTCCCGGCGTCTGCCGAGACTTGCGGCAGCCAAGACTTCCGGCTCCTGTCGAGACTTTCGACGGCTAGCCGAGCCTGGCGACTAAGTCCAGAGCACCGGGACTTCCGGTGGGAGTCAGGACTTTTGACTGTCATAACTCCCAGCAAACGTCGGAACTTCCGACGGCCATAGTCCCAAAAACTATATCTAAGTGTTCGTGAGGTGCTTAAGTGTCTCTCTATTGATTTTATTTTTATGCTTGAGCACTCTATCTTCCTCAGACCACTTAAACTTGCATCCCTCTTTATAGTACGGCGAACCTAAACTCAAAACAAGAGATAAAAACTTTAGAGAGTGTTTTGAGTTCGTCCGCCTTTTATACTTCAAAAATTGAGGGACACCATTTCATCTTAGATCAACTCTTTAAATCTTTCATGGGACTAAAGCTGCAATATATCTCATTAAGATCTCATTAGTCTCTAATTTGGATGTCATCGATACACCAAAACCCACATAGAGGGCAAATGCACTTTCAGTTACGCCCAAGAAAAAAAGTGCGCGCGGTTACAATCAGGCGGGGTCCGCACCTGTCCTTTCTACGGGGCAACACATGGGAGCGCGTGCGACCACTCGTTCAGGGTGCATGCGGCGCGTGGGGCTAGGCTCGTGCATGCGCGTGACCACAAAGAGAGGACTGGCTGCCTGCTGCGTCCGCTACTGGCTAGAACAGCCGCCTAGGCCCCTAGCCATATGTGCCTAGGGCCGCTGGTCTCCCTGCCCCGCCTGCCCTCTGCTACCTAGCACCTAGGCTTATTGCTGCTTGTCGTGCTACTTTTCTCTCTCTCTATGTTGTATGCGCCCAGGCCAAGCTGCCCCTGCCGCATGTTGCCTGCTTGCGTTGCTGCTTTGGCCGACCGGCTTATGCGCTTAGCCAGTTGCAGGGCTGACCAGTCTGCTTGCCTGTTTGTGAGAGGAGTGCGGACCCACATCTGCATGGCAGCTGAGTGCTGACCCAAATTTTTCCGTCACTCCATGGTATCGAGCTCCGTTTCATACGTTTCAGATGTGTGTTTCATCTGGATGTTGCAAATGTTTTATTTGATGTTGCATATGTTTTAGTGGCCATACACATAGGTTGCAAGCGTCTGTTCAAAATGTTTCATTTGTTTCAGACGTATGTTGCAAGTGCTTTATCTATATGTTACAGTTGCTATACACATATGTTGCAAAGCATATATTGTAAATGTTTTAACTATTTCATACGGTGAGACACGCAACTCCATGTGTACATGTACCAGTAAGTGGGGCGGGCGTGTAGGCGCAGCAGTTACGTGTGGCATCCAAGGGTGGGCGTGAAGGTGCAATAATTGCATACGGGGCAGACGCTGTATGCAAGGTAGGCACGGATGTCCGGACGGAGGCTAGCGTCCATACGTGCGCTAGCCACGCCCTTGATAAAAGAGACCACTGAAGTATGTACGGTATTGTTTTCGGTCCAACCGTTTTGATCAGCTTGGGTAGTGTTTAGTTCCCAAAATTTTTTAAGATTCTCCGTCACATCGAATCTTTGGACGCATGCATGAAGCATTAAATATAAATAAAAAATAAAACTAATTACACAGTTTAGACGAAATTCACGAGACGAATCTTTTAAGCCTAATTAGACTATGATTGAACATTAATTACCAAATAACAATAAAAGTGCTACAGTATCATTTTTCAAAAAAAATTCGTCAACTAAACAAAGGCCTTATTGGGGGGAGGCCGTGCTCGGCCTGCACAGCACAAGAAATCTCGTCCCAAAGAGGACCAAAACATAATCTGAACAAGCCGTGGTCGGAAAGTACCACGTACGCTGTACGCGCCGGCGCGTGGCGCGGCTCGTTCCACACTTCCTCCTGCCCGAAACATATCGGCCACGCCGTTGCCATCCACGGCCACCAAACCATCACAGACTCAAAATATCTGCCTCACCGATCGCCACCGCGTTGTAGACTAGCCACACGACGATTTCACGGTTCATCGCCCTCGCAGGAAACGAGCTACGAGCTAGATCGAAATTCTCCAGCAACCAGGAATCAAGCGAGCGAGCAGTCCGCCATGGCCATGGTCGCGTCCACCTCCTTCGCGTACCACAAGGTATGTAAGCGCACGGTCACCGCTGTGATGTGATAGATATCCCAGATCGAACAGCTAGCTAGAGTTGCTGCTGTGAAAATCAATAGCAGATCGCTAAACTCTCTTGCTGCTGCTTCAAACTGCATGCAGCCGCGTTTCGCGGTGGTATGCAGGAAGAACAAGGACGGCCGGGACAGGGAGCGGGAGCGGGAGGACAAGGAGCACAAGCACCCCTACAAGGTCGTCGAGATCACGCCGCCGCCGCGGTGCCTCGGTGTCCGCTGCTTCCCCACCGTACGCGACATCTCTCTTCCCATATGTTTTCTTCTTCCATGTATGCTGCCATGTAGTATCTATAGAATGGTACTCACTAGTCACTACTCCGGTTAGCAACCCTTCGAGCTCTGAAGCTTGCATTCAGTTGATGTAACCTGACAGGTGCAGGGTTTGACACGAAGCAACTCGCAGATACTAAAGTTCAGTCGATGTAATCGGCTAGAAGGACTTTATTACCTTTCGCAAAGAAAAAAAAAACACTAACTTTAATTTGATGCCAAGAATATTCTTTCATCTGTCTGTAAAAGGAAAAAAAAAGGAAAACCCTTTCACGTATTCAATGCAACAATAATAACATAGCACTCACCAGTAGACGGCAAAATGCTCATTCATCCTGATTATAAGGCTGCAGCGACCAACAATAACACAGGCACTATGAGCAAGTGGAGTGGAGTAGCATCGTGCCCGCAGCCTGCTTGTCATGTTCAGAAACTGAATTTGCTGCACGCGTTCGAAAATTCACAGCTCCTTTGCTCAGATTCTGAACTTGTTGTTCTGAACATTTTTTTTCAGAGCTCCTTCTTCTGAATATTCAGTATTCGGAGAACGTCAGCAATTGCTGTCGCCACGAGTACTCTGCTAAAAAAAACACTGACGTAGTTTTCACATAGCTTGCCGCAGGGAGCTTCATATAGTTTGGTGCCTCTTTTTTATATATATCTCAACCTCTCTACTCTAGTACTCTTTGCATTGCATCTGCACTGCACACACAAGTTATCACTGAACTGCTGGCCGGTTCCTAGCTGACGATGTTGTTGTTCTTGGTTGTGTTGTGTGGCGGGGCATGGATGGCGACGGACGGACACGGACTACGCCAAGCAGAACATCCACTGCGGCGAGAGCGTGACGATCGAAGGGCAGGCGTACACGGTGTCGGCGGTGACGCATCGGTACCAGCTGCGCAAGGGGCGGTACGAGCCGAGCGAGAAGCGCCTCGACGTCCTCTCCACCGGCAGATACATCCTCAACCTCTACCTCCAAAACCTGCTCGACCAGTCCTAGCTAGGCGGATACATACCTAGCTACTGTCTGTCTGTATCTGTACATCAGCATCGCTTCACTCTATATACCACGCTATTATATATCTATGTAGATGTAAATAACAATCGATCGGTTCGGCTGCTGCTCCTGCTATGTCCATCGAACACTTGTCCCAGTGGGTGGTGGACGATCATGTCCGATCAATCGATCATGCGTCAGGGGATAGTGTTTCCCTTCGTGCTGCTCTGTGTAACTGAAAAGGCGAGATGAGGCATAAAGTTCACTAAAAAGGTTTCATATCTTTTCTGAAAACAAAAAAGTTCAGTAAAGGCGATGATGCCACTCGTGCGTGCTTAGCTTAATGCATCTTATCTGATCTGAAAGGAATAATCCCTCCTGTCCCTGTCATCAATTCATCATCGCCACGCCTCGGCGGCCTGCGCTAGTTTTCTGAAGAAGCCCTGAATGGATGACGATGCATCGATGGCGATACGCATCATCGATATACAGCCATACAGGTGTAAAGGCCGTTGGCGTCTCGCGGCCTCCCTCGTCATCCGGGCTCCCCTCCCCTCCGTCGGCCTCCCGTCGCCGTCGCCCATGTGACTGGCCAGCGCGAACGACACAACGTTCAGAAACGGAAGGAAGAAAAAAACAGGTTTCAGGCGTGAACGACGACCGTCTGGCGGGCTTTCTTGCCGCCGCCGCGGCTTTCCGCGTCAGCTGACGAGCAACGTGCGACACTGACGGCCATCTGGAGCTAGCGTCCACCGGCGGCGTCGCGTCGCCTTCCGGTTACGGTCTCGCTCTCGCTCCAGCCACGTGGCCGCCCTCAGCCCTGACGTGGCCGCGCCAAATCCCCACGCCGCCGCCCATCCCCCACCGTTGGGCGTTGGCGCTTGGCGGGGGTTCGCTGCATGGACGGCGTCCATACGCCGCTCCTCCGCGGGCGGTGACGTCCGATCACCAGCCGGTGTATACACCCGTTCTATCTGCATGTGCAGCCCCGCCCCCACAGCCGAAACAATCAACCGCGCAGCTCAACAGCCTTGCGCCACTGACAAGTGGGTCCGACTGCTAGTCTCGTCGTGGGCATGGCGGTGCTTTTGCCTGCTAGGGAGGTAAGAAAAGAAAACACGAGAAGGGAAAATGGAGCCTTGGATTTTTACCATTTAACCCCGGAGGGAGGACTAACTTAACACACCCGGGGTAATGATAATTAGGGGGGGCATATAAATGATTAACCGTCACAACGGGGGTGACCGGGTGAGGCCGATAGATAAAACGAGAAACTCCCTCTCGCCCCCTCTGCCCCCCTCGCGTCCCCTCTCGCTCGCGAACTCGCCGCGCGGCGGAAACGCCACGCCCGGGGTGAGATCTGCGCCGGCCTCCGCCGTCCTCGTCACCGCCCCGCGGCCTCCGATCTCCACAGGTGCGACCGACGCCCGCTCGTCCCGGATCGTCCTGCGCTGCGCTCGCAGCTTTCGGATTCGATTTCGCTCGATTTTGTTGCTGATTTTTGGTTCCTGTGTGGCGCTGTGCTGTGTGCGTACGTGTGGTGTAGGGCGTGCGGAGGAGGAGGAGGACGGGGGCAGAGGGAGATGGCGGCGGAGGAGGGGGCGATGTCGCCGACGAGGATGCTTGCGGAGGGGCACCTGCGGGTGGCCACCGGCGGGGGCGCGCCGGCGGACGGCGGGATCGCCGTCAGACACCTCCCGCACCATCACTCCACTAAGAAAGGTGACCGCTTTTCATCCGTACGAGTATATCTTTCGCTCTCCTAAGCACCGATTGTGTTATGAGATGCTACTGTGGCCAAATAAATGTTTAGAGTCGCTGTAGATACTGAACTTGAATGGAAATGTTTGGTTCTGTTGTTGCTTGAGGTTTTGGCCCTTAGATGCTTCCCCTATGGTCAGCACTGGTCATGATAGGAGAGGGATCTGTTGCCGTTAGGGCTGCCCAATCCTTGTTGCCCTGCGTGCAAATAGGTTATCTTCAATCAAGTTCAGTGATGTGTTTGAAGCTGGTGGGTATATTTCAGCATAGCATGAATGCTAGCGACTTAAGATTGTTTCTTTTTTTTTGGAAATGCTTATTTCCGCACGCCCGCGAGGGAACGTTTCCGCGCGCATGCACGAGAAGACAAAAAAAAATCCAGGACAACTCACCCATCACTACCACCGCCACCGCCGGATAAGAAGGCCGCGCTGTATCGCGATGGCGCTCGCCTTCTCTCTCCTTCTCTTCTTTCTCAACTCTGGCGGGATTAGAAGGGGCTCGGGGGAGGCAGTCCGCCCAGGCGGTGGGGACGGCGGGAGGGCGGCATTGGGGTTCCAGCGGCGTAGTTGGTGGCCAGGCCAGGTCGGGGTGGGGGCGCCCATAGCCATGGCGGCGGCGGAAGGGGGGGGGGGGGGGGGGGGGGGGAGGGGAAGAAGCAGGTCTCCGCGGGCGGTGGGCAGCGGCGGGGGCGAGGACGAAGACGAGGAGGAGGGCGGGGCTGAGAGGTGGGTGGCGCGGCCAGCAGCGAAGGAGCCGCTGGCCGGGGGTGGCGGGGGAGGAGGTGGGGGTTGGAAATGATTGGCTATGGTGTCTAGTGATTCTAGGCTCTCGTGCACTTGTCCGAAATGATTGGATCCCTGATTTCATTATGAAGCAAAATCCTTGCACCTCAGAAATCCAACAAAGTTAGAGCGCCCCTGTTTCCTTTGGGAAATAGTTCGTGCATTTGGTAACTCATTGGTCAGGTTTTCAATAGTGCCCAAATACTCCATGATTGATTGCTATATGTCATCAGATCTTTGGAGTGGCTTAAGCTTGAGCTTAAAGCCGACCAAGCTTCTGTCGGTACTGATGACATTTTTTTAATTGACAGAAAGGGTCGAAACACTCTATAGTGTTGATTTTTTTTTCTTCTAATTGGAAGTTACATTGTAATGATGTGCTATGGGCCAGCAATTATTATGCATTTGTCCGCTTCAAATTTCAGTACATGTTGAAGTTTCTGTTCTTTTGTTTCACAACCAATAGATATTTATGGCTAAGTGTTTGGGGATACTTAAGTTTGAGCACAAAGCTGCCATAGGATAAACCCAAAGTATGTGCCTTTCCTTCTTTTTTCTGTAAAAAGGTTAACTATGATTTGTTGTGAACCTCAAGTTATATGAAGGTAGTTTATTGGGTAGTTTTTTTTTGTTCGCAAACAGAACCCTTGTGGTCTGAATGAAATTTATGTGATATGTGCACCCTTAAAATTTTGGTGTCATTGTTTCAGTGGCATGGTTGTATGATCCATTTCTTAAATATCATGTTCAGCTGTGGCTGTCTAGACAATATTTAACTGTTTATTATGAATGCCTAACTTTTTGGCTCTTAGCAAGCCATGTCTAACTTGGCGTTTCAATGTCTTGTTTTGGCATTTTTATTTTAAAATCATCTGCACATTTCTTGATTACATGTTTGTGACTTTGCAATATGAATTTGTGAACATGGCAACTGAGAATCATTTATTTGCTATTGCGATGCAAATTGTGATGATCAGTAAGGCTTGATACTTGTATTTAGCCTGTGTCACGTCTTGCCAGAAAATAAGTAGAGCAAGTTACTAAAATTTATAGTCTAGAGCACGCAAAACCTGGCTATCTATATATAGAAGTGATGGTGATGAAATGGTTATGTATGAGGCATGTTTATATTTAGAAGCGGTAATGATGAATTGGTTATGTGATTTTTTTTAGTGTGGTTTGACTACATGCAATGCTTTTCTAGGAGGGTTTCTTTCATGCTGGTATCACCTAACTCCATGGTTTTATTTCAGATGGTGTTGGTGGGAAAACTGAACAAGACAATCATGAAGGTGTTGATTCTTTACCATCTCAAGAGTTGAAAAAACTAGCTAATGGGAATAGCAAGGTTCGATATACACTCCATGATGTTGCTTTCATTTATTATTTGTTGATATGGTACGCTTATTTAACAATGCTCTGTATCAATGCAAATGCAGATTCCTGGTACATTAGATGACTATAGAAAGCTTGTAGTTCCAATAATTGAGGAGTATTTTAGTACAGGAGATGTGGAATTTGCAGCTTCTGAGCTAAGGGGTCTTGGATCTGATCAGTTTCATTATTACTTTGTGAAGAAGCTCATATCTATGGCAATGGATCGCCATGACAAAGAAAAAGAAATGGCATCAATTCTGTTATCTTCTTTGTATGCTGATCTACTGAGCTCCTACACAATCAGTGAAGGTTATATGATGCTTCTGGAGTCTACAGAAGATCTGACTGTTGATATACCAGATGCTACTGATGTCTTGGCAGTTTTTATTGCACGGGCTATTGTTGATGAAATTTTACCTCCTGTTTTCCTCACTCGAGCTAGAGCACTACTTCCAGAATTTTCCAAGGGCATTCAAGTTCTGCAGGTTGTTGAAAAGAGCTATTTGTCAGCTCCCCACCATGCAGAGTTGGTCGAACGCAAATGGGGTGGAAGCACACACTTTACTGTAGAAGAAGCAAAAAGGAGGATTCAGAATATTCTCAGAGAGTATATTGAGAGTAGAGACATAGATGAAGCCTTTAGGTGTATAAGAGAGCTTAGCCTTCCGTTTTTCCATCATGAGGTTGTGAAGCGTGCTCTCACCTTTGGTATGGAGAACATATCCTCGCAGCCATTAATCCTTAAGTTATTGAAGGAGGCAGCTGCAGGTTGCTTGATCAGTCCTAATCAAATCTCAAAGGGTTTTTCTCGACTAGCTGAGGGTGTTGATGACCTGAGTCTTGATATTCCTTCTGCTAAAGCTCTTTTTGACAAGCTGGTTTCAACAGCTATATCTGAAGGATGGCTTGATGCTTCTTTTGGTAAATCTGCTGCCCCTGACGAAGAGATGCAAAATACAAGTGCTGTAAAGGTGAAGCGTTTTAAAGAAGAATCTGGCCACATAATTCATGAGTATTTTCTCTCAGACGATGTCCCAGAACTTATTCGAAGCCTTGAAGAGCTCTCTGCTCCAGAATTCAATCCCATTTTCCTCAAGAAGCTTGTCACACTTGCTATGGACAGAAAGAGTAGAGAGAAGGAGATGGCCTCTGTACTCCTTTCTTCACTGAGATTAGAATTGTTTTCGACTGAAGACATCATGAAGGGGTTTGTAATGCTCTTGCAGTCAGCCGAAGACACTGCCCTTGACATTGTGGATGCTCCAAGTGAACTTGCCCTCTTCCTAGCTAGGGCAGTGATTGATGAAGTATTAATTCCGCTGAATTTGGATGAAATCAGCATTAAGCTTCGCCCGAACAGCAGTGGTAGCCAAACTGTCCAGATGGCCCGTGCCCTACTGTCAGCTCGCCACTCTGGTGAGCGGATACTGCGGTGCTGGGGTGGTGGCACTGGATGGGCTGTGGAAGATGCCAAGGACAAGATCACTAAGCTCTTGGAGGAATACAACACGGGTGGTGACCTGGGAGAAGCCTGCAGATGTATCCGTGATCTTGGGATGCCCTTCTTCAACCATGAGGTGGTAAAGAAGGCACTAGTCATGGCGATGGAGAAGCAAAATGACACCAGCATCTTGGCCCTGCTGCAGGAGTGTTTCGGCGAGGGGCTGATAACCATCAACCAGATGACTAAAGGTTTTGCTCGTGTCAAGGAAGGCCTTGATGATCTGGTCCTCGACATCCCGAATGCCCAGGAGAAGTTTGGAGAGTATGTGGAGCTCGCAACAGAGCGCGGCTGGCTGCTGCCGACCTTCGCCTCCATTCCCTGAGCTTCCACCACTGGCGATACCTTCCCTGTGTGTACATTTGTGCCCATGATGTCATTAGCTCCATACCAAAGTTTTCCTGTTCCTAGTTTACTTATGTTATCGTATACTGGAGGATTGTAGGATGGATGTGGTGTCACTTGTTGAGATAGTGTTCTATTGGTCTGGTCTGGGAGGGTACTTTTGAGAGTTAAAAGAATAAAACCATTTCGTTTCAGGTTATGAGATGTATGCCGTAACCTTTGGTATTTTTGTAACTAGCTCCGCATGGTTTCTGTTTTTTCCCCGTATCTGGGCATCTGCCCTTACAGCAATGCTGCTCATTTTCTCCTACTCGGTTTCGTGTATAACTATAACCATAACTTAACTATATATATATTATATACACTTTCTTTAACAAGCCAGGAATTCCTGGCCTCTCAGGGTACTGTAGCTGACGCGAAGGTTTTTATATTTTATATATTTTTTTTTTCCCTTTCCACTTTTTCCTTTTCCCATTTTTTCTTTGCTTTTCATTTCCCGTTTCCCCTCTGCGTGTCCATGGATTCTGGCGAGGTTGTCAATGATGGTGACATCTAAAGGTGAAAATGGCGAAAAAGATGGTTTCCGGTGCTTCTCGTATACGGACAGTAGCGAATACGAATACAGCCAATACGACTACGTATTCAAATATGCATTTTTTTTCCCATAAACTTAAAGTTGGAGGAATTTGGTAAAACATTTTACATTGTCGAACAAAGGGATTGGATTAGTTAGTAGTCAAACAGTTTACATTTGATAAATGGCGTTAAATTTATAAAGAAATATTCCAAATAACTTAAAAGTCCGATATGGTTGCTAAATTTAAAAACACACTCCAACTCAATTTTGATGGTTGTTTTGGTTGATATGGTATGTGGCTCCACATATATATTTTAGTCTTACCATTTTTATTGAATATTTGGTTCCTATAAAAGATCTTAGATAAAAAAAATTAACTAAAAAGTTTCAGATTTATTCGTGTCTCCATCCAAGGTTATTTGGAAAATTTAAAAGTTCAAATTTCATAATCATAGAACTTAAAACAAATATTCGAGGCTCTAATAAACGGTCTCAAATTAAAAATATATAAACTATAAAGTTATAGATCATATTAAACTCAATAACTCTGGTATAGACCATATCAATATCCGAGATGATTTAAAAAAAACTAAAAATTAGATTTTAAAATTAATATAAATTAAAATAAAGAGTAAAACATGTGAGAAGTCCTTGAACTTGTCCCAAGGTGACACATACCCCCCCCCCCCCCCCGCCTCTTAAGATGCATTTTTATGTCTATGAAGTTGTCTTTGTGTCTAAAACACCAATGTGCAAATGTAAGTACTTGTCTAAAACACCGTTGTTCATTAGGCATAAGATAAATTGTTTGGTGAACAAAGGAGAAGTGTATTTCCTTTGTTCATCACCAAAACTGATAACCAGTGTCAAAATCATCTTTTTTTTCAAAATTAGGTAGGCCTTTAGAACCATAGCCTTCATCGTCATCACCATCGTGGTGATAGTCTTCACCGTCATTGTCATCTTCATCCTCATCTCCATGGTTATAGTATTTCACACTAATGCTTCCCTATAAAAAATAATTAGTTAGGAGTAGCAAGAGAGTTGGCACTGTAAAAAAACAGCAAGACTTCATTTAATTTAGTTTTATTGTTACTTCAAAAAAGTGTGTCCTATGGCTTGACTATCAATAGCAAGATACAATGATGATCTTTTAAGCAAAAACCTCAACAATACTTGTTTCATGGTTGAAAGGTCCTAAATAGCTAGAGGGGATTGAATAGCCTATAAAAAATCTCTACAAATTCACTAGAGCAATTGGTTGGAACACTAAATGGCGTAATACAATTTTGCTCTAGCTTTACAAGGGTTGCAAGCCACCTATACCAATAATTCTAGTTACTATGATCCCTAGATACACACAAGCCTAAGTCACTACTCTCTAAGTTAGTGAGCTCTCAAAAACTAACTAAAGAGCCTCACTAACCAAACTAACAAGCTCTCAAAGGCTAACTACACTAAAGAGCTTGACTAGGCAAGAATGTAAACAAAGTAAATACAAGAGAGCGTATAGGGTGATTATACCGCCGTGGCAAGAGAGATGAACCAATTAATGAATACCAAGACAATCACCGGGAGAAGTCCAATGCACAAGAGACAACCAATTTTTCTCCTGAGGTTCACGTGCTTGTCGGCACGCTAGTCCCCGTTGTGTCGACTAACACTTAGTGGTTCGGCGGCTAATTGACATCACACCAAGCCTTCACTAGGTGCTGCAAGAACCTACCACAAGTGAGGTAACTCAATGACACGAGCAATCCACTAGAGTTACCTTTCGGCTCTCCGTCGGGGAAGGTACAAGACCCCTCATAATCACCGGGAGATGGCCACGAACAATCACCAACACATGCCAATGCTCCTCCGCTGCTCCAAGCCATCTAGGTGGTGGCAACCACCAAGAGTAAAAAGAAATCTGTAGCCACAATGATCCCCAAATGCCACTAGATGCAATCACTCAAGTAAATGCACGAGGAATCACTCTCAATCTCACTATGATGATCAATCAATGATGGAGATAAGTGGGAGGTGTTTGCTTAGACTCACAAGGATGTCAAGAATGTCAAAGTGCCAAGAGTGTGAGCCCAAGGCCGACCAAGAGCCTTAAATAGGCCCCCAAGAAAATAGAGCCATTGCTCAGTCGGGGACCGACCGGACTCGCTTGACCGAATGCACCCCTACGTCCGGTCACCAGTGTCTGGTCCACGGATGGCGTCCACATGGCGCCCTTTGAATCTCACGCGTCGGATCTCAACGGTCACTTAGGCCTCGTTCGGTTTACCTTATAATCCACACTATTCAGCTTGTTTTTTCAACCGGAACAGTGTTTTTCTCACAATAATTCAGTTAGAACAGTGTTTTCAGCCAATTCAGCCAAGTTTCAGCAAGCCAAACGGGGTCTTAATGTTCACTCATGCAATTAAGTCATGACTGGACTCGCCTCTTGAAACGACCAGACTCACCACAGCGTGGCGTCTGATCAAGTACAGAAAGGCACCAGAGAGGATTTCAGGCAACCGGACGCGTCCTGTCACGTGCGACCAAACTCGCCGGTGCGTTTGGTCCTCTCTGCACCTCCACACTACGCCAACGTCAATGTACACCAGTCACGACCTGACGCACCCCCTGCGCGTCCGGTCGCGTGCTCGTCCCTGTGTCTGATCGTGAAGCCGAGCCACACCTTCTTTGGACCGAGTGACCGAACTTAGCTTCAGCGTCCAGTCTAGCGTCCGATCACACTGTAGCCCCCTCGGCCAAGGGCTGCGCCACCTAGGGTTTAGTACCGAACACGCCTAGTCATTCCGAGACCAGTGTCTGGTCAGCACCCTTCGCCTCCTTTTCTTTTTCTATCTCCTCAAGCACTTCAGCCTTGCTTCCAAGTTGCTAACCACAAAGTGTAGAACTTGTGTGCACGTGTGTTAGCATTTTTCTAAGCATTTTTCAAGGGTTAATTGTTAGCACACTAGGTGTCTAATGCATATGTAAGAATCATGTCACCTAGTGGCACTCAATAACCGCTTAGCCAAAGATTTCCCCTCTTTATAGTACGGCTATCGATCATAAACACACTCACACCCTCTATGGTGCCTTGAGTGCCAAAACAAAAACCTATTTGATATATTTGCCTTGATCAACCTTGTTTTTGTTTTTCTCTTTCTTCTTTTCTAAGTTGGAGCACTTGATTTTCAAGTTTGGTCGCCACCATCACCATGACCATCATCTAGCTTCACCACTAGGCTTTGGACCATGATCTCTTGTCTACACACTTAGCTCAAGGATTAGTCCATAAGTTTCATCAATTATCCAAAACCAAACTAGGGCTTTCAATGGTCCCCATCGAAATCATTGATAGATATAGTTGATATTAACCTGTTCAGTTTCATTTCCACCAACAATGTCAATACTCCCTATCGGGGACCATTATTAGGGTACCCAAAGAGGAGGAGCTAATAGTCATCAACATTGATTCATCTGAGCAGTCAAGAGCGCGATTATAACTCCAACCGATCCCTAGATGCGTAGGCTCCGTCTTGCCCGACCCTTGGGGGCGGGCTCCGTCTCGCCCGATCCCGAGGCCACAGGATCCACCTCGCCTAACCCCGAGGCCGCAGGCTTTGCCTCGCCCGACCGCTGGGGGCAAGCTCTGCCTCGCCTGGCCTCTAGGTCGGTAGCTCTGTCTCGCCTGACCCCTCAGGCGAGGCTTCGGTCACCTCTGTGAGCTCGTTTCTTCGCGATCTTGCGTACGGCTTGGTTCCTATCTTTGTGCTTGACTTTGCTTGATATCTTGGGTCTTCTCTTGTGCTCCCAGGGTCTTGCTTATGGTGTTGATCATCGGATCATCACGTCACCTTCGTCCAAGTCACGTCTTGCACCCTATTGAACTACAAAACAATCACTTGCAAATTCATTAGTCCAATTTGGTTGTGTTGGTCATCAAACACAAAAATCCAAAGTAAATGGGCCTAGGGTCCATTTTTCTTACAATCTCCCCCTTTTTGGTGATTGATGACAACACGACCAAAGCAAGCAAATAATAAAAATTTGGAATTTTAAAAACTCTCTACTTGCTAGGATGCAATGAAAGGAACAAGGTTATATGATGCTAAAAGATACTACTTGTAAGACTAGAAGATACCACTTGAAAACTTATCTTGCCCTTGCAAAAATCCCCATGTGGTATTATGGATTTAAGCCTTGCTTCCTACAAATTCTCCCCATTACATAGACTAATCCATAATCCACTATCCTCCCTTTTTCAGACCATTACCACTTGTAGACCATTAGTACTTGTAAATTATTATGATCTAGCTTTTGGTCCTATAAATTAATGCTTGCTTTTGGTCCTCTAAATTCTCCTCCTTTGGAATCAAGCACCAAAAAGGAAGACATTAGTAGCACAAGGGAGGGTCAAACTTTATGATCCTTTGTATATAGAGTGGAATAGGTCACAAAATTTGACTCTCATATTATATAGACTAAGCTCCCCCTAAATATATACATACATATGGTAGAAGGCAAAGAATATGCATAATTGGTAAATTATTACTCAAGGGAATTTAATCTATATAATGTATGGAGAAAGCATATAAATATCAAAATAAAATCAACACGATGATATTGGTTTAGAAATACCGCATGTGGAAATCAATTTGATTTCTACCACTTGCAATTGGTGGTGGATATTTGAAGTATGATGCTCAACTCTGGGGACTCTATTTTCCTTGCAATGAGACTACTGCACACATGATAAGCTTGAAAAGATGTTAGTCTCAAAGCATCCAACTTGTAGAGTAACCTCCTAAAAGCATCTAGGCCCCTAGTTGGGTTTCAGTGATTAATGACAATACATGATTACTGTGACTAATATGTGTTTTGCAGAGGCAATTAAGTTAGGTCATGGTAATAGAAATTGATTGGGCAATCATGGTTGTCATGCCCCTACGATGAAAATCGTTTCAGTTTTCAAAAGATGGACGACAAGGTTAAGGATGGACTAGTTCTAAGTGTCGTTTGGTGTTGAAGAGACACTTAGAGTAGTTTAGGACTTTGTTTTTCCTTTGGCCATACTATTAAGGGGGATATGGACGGGTAGCTTGACCTATGTGAGTCTAGTGGGTTAGGTGTGGTGCACACTTGTTAAAACTAGCACTAGGTAGCTCTAAAATAGCCCTTAGATCAATTGGAGCAAACTTCATTCACATATGATTGCGAGTTGGAAGTGAATGGAGGGTCAAATACTGACCGGACGTCTGGTGCGATCGGATGCTGAGAGGTGAGTGACCGGACGCTGGGTCCCAGAATCCGATCGACTCCAGTAAGGTTCCAGAGAGGGAAAATCATGACCAGACGTGTTCGGTCACAACTTCAACACTGGGTTTCGGAGAGAACTGACTGGAGCGTCTGGTCAACTTGACTGGAGCATCCGGTCACCCCGCAGAGGCACATAACGGTTTGTTTTGAATGAGGGGTTATAAATACTTCCTCTATTCACTCAAGGGATCACTTTTACTCATTCCAACAGTTGAGAAACACCCTTGAGAGTGCCAAGAAGAGCAAGGTCCTAGTGAGGTGATTGAGATTTGAGAATCCAAAAAAAGTCCTCATTAGTGAAAGCAAGAGTAGCAAAGTGTGCATTCACCCTTCTCATTAGGCTTGTTGTGGTCAAGTGAGAGTTCGTGCTTGTTACTCTTGGTGATCGCCATCACCTAGATGGCTTGGTGGTGATTGGGAGCTTGGTGATCATCCGATGGAGCTTGTTGATGACTCAACTCAAGTTGTGAGCGGTTGTAGGTGATTCACCATGATGGAGTGCCAAAGAATCAACCTAAAGGGAGCACTTGATCCTTGCACGGATCAAGGGGGAGCTACACCCTTGCGTGGGTGCTCCAACGAGGACTAGTGGAGAGTGGCGACTCTCTAATACCTCGGCAAAACATCACCGCGTTCCTCCTTCTCTCTTTACTTTGAGCAATTCAATTCTTGTCTTTACATTCATAGAATTGCCATGCTAGAGTAGGATTGAAACTTAGGTGGTTAGACTTTTTGTGCAGTAGAACATTAGAAACACTTTCTAGGCACAAGGGATGAAGTGGGCTAACCGTAGGGTTTAATTATTACAAAGAAATTTACAATGAGCCCAATTCACCCTCCCTCTTAGACATCTTGATCCTTTCAATTGGTATCGGAGCCTTGTGCTCACGAAATTAGACTTAACCATCTACAGAAAGATGTCTCACGGGGATGGTCCTCCTCCTATCTTTGAAGGGGATGATTTTCCTTATTAGAAAATCCACATGAAGGCGTATTTAGAAGCTCTAGATGTTGGAATACTTAGAGCCGCCTCACAAGGATTCCCAAAACCTTGGGATCCCACGCACCTTCAAGGCGATGAAGTAAATTATGAAAAATGGAATGCAAAGGCTTGAAACACCATCTTTAGAGGCCTTTGCAAAGATGTGTTTAATCAGGTGATGAACCACAAAGACACCCATGCACTATGGTCGGACATTTGTGCGCTCTATGAGAGAACAAAGAGCGAGCGTGAGAAACACTATCATCTTGTCATGAAAAAGCTAAATTCTTTTGAGATGCTTCCTAAAGGGAGTGCTAATGAAATGTACTCATGCTTGAATGTTCTTGTAGAGGAAGTCAATGGGCTTGGACTTACTCAAATGCAACCATCCGACATTGTAAGAAAAATCTTGAGTGTCCTCCCCATTGACAAATATGGGCATATTGTGACCGTGCTTCATCAAGGTGATCTTTCCACTGCTACACCAACATAAATCTTGGGAAAGATCAATGCTCATGAGATGTACATGCACATCACACCACAAGATGGCTCATCCTCTACTAAGAAGAAAGACAAGGACTTAGCATTCAAAGCTAGCCAAGAGAAGGGCAAAGCAAGGCTTGAGTATGAGAGCTCAAGTGATGATGAAATTAATGATACAAGTCTTGCTCTCATGGTGAGAAGAACCACCAAGATGCTAAAGAAGCTTAACAAGAGTGGCATCAAGTTTGATGGTAAGAAAAAGAAGTTCTTCACTAGCTCTAGAAGGAAGCCAATCTTGGAGATGGATTGCTACAATTGTGGAGAACTTGGTCATCTAGCACACCAATGCACAAAGCCCAAGAAAGACAAGTACAAGGGCAAGAAAGATGACTCAAGTAATGAAGAAGAAGATGAGAAGAAGAAAAACAAGCCATACAAGAAGAAGGATGGCAAGAAGAAGGACTTTCACAAGAAAAAGAAGAATGGCAAGGCATACATCGTCGGTGATTGGCTCACGGACATTGATTCATCAAGTTGCTCATCCGATGATGATAGTGATAATGAGAAGGTGGCCACCATTGTGATTGACTCTTCATCATCTTCACAGACACCACCGCCATCATCCTCTACACACCTATGCCTTATGGCCAAAGGTGAACGCAAGGTATCAAATGATGATGATAGTAGTGGTGATGATCATGCTAACAATGATGATAGTGATAGTGATGATGATGAATATGAATCACCTTCTTATGATGATCTTGTTAAATTGCTAAATCAATATACTAAGATCATTAGAAAGACTAGAGCTAAGAATGACAAGCTAGAAGCTAAGAATGATTCTCTTTTAGCCAAATGTGATATAGCCGAAAAGGCTAGTGTTGAGCTTAGAGAAGCAAATGATGCTATGTCATCCAAACTCAAAGAGCTCAAATCTTCTAAGAAAGAGCTTAAAAATAAACATGATAAACTTGAGAGGATACACAATGAGCTCATCACTAGCCATAATATGCTAAAAGAAGAATATACCAATCTTAAGATTAATCATGATAATCTTGTTATTGCTCAAGATTTTTTATCCAATGAGCCACATGATGCTACTAACGATGTTGTTAAGATTGATATAGCTACATCATATGATAATTTGATCATTGAGAGCATTGAGCAAAGTTCTAGTAGCAAGGGCAAGTAAGTGGTTGAGACCGATAATTATGATGAGTATGTCAAGCTCAAGAATGATAATGAAAAGCTCAAGAAAGATCTTGAAGAGATCAAAACCCACAACACTATTATGCTAGAAACTCTTGATCATGATGGTGATTTGATTCTTGAGAATGAGAAGCTTAAAGAAGAGAACAAGAAACTCAAGGAAGAGAAAAATAATGATGCACTTAAGGAAGAGAACAAGAAGCTCAAGTTAGAGAAAGAGCATCTCAAGATTGGATTGAGCAAGTTCATAAGAGGCAAGCATCTTCAAAGTGAGCTACTAATGAACACCGTCATAAAGATGGATAGAAGTGGCATTGGGTATTTAGCAAACCAAGAAAAGAAGGCTCAAGCTCAACAACAACAACACAAGTCAAAGCCAAAGCCAAAGAGGTGTTTTAAGTGTGGACAAGAAGGCCACTTTGCCCATGAGTGCCAAACTCCACCACCACAACCCTTGCCCAAGCATGCTAGACCTTTTGCTTTCAATGCTCATTACCTGCTTAGAAAGGACTCTAGTAGAAAGATGAAAGTTATGTTCTTAGGACCTCCCAACAAAAATAGACCTAAGAAAATTTGGGTTGTAAAGTCACTTGTTGAAAAAGTCAAGGGCCCTCAACAAGTTTGGGTTCCTAAAGCTTGATCTCTTGTGTGTAGGTGAACTACAAGACCGGTGGAAGTCATTGGATAATTGATAGTGGTTACACACAACATATGACCGATGATCCTCATATGTTCACCTCACTAGATGAAGAAGTAGATGGACAAGAAAGAATCACATTTGGAGATAATTCAAAGGGCAAGGTTAAAGGATTGGGCAAAGTGACAATATCAAATGATCATTCAATCTCAAATGTGTTATATGTTGCTTCATTGAGCTTCAACTTGCTATCCGTTGGACAATTGTGTGATCTTGACTTTCAATGCCTATTTACTGAGAAGGAAGTGGTTGTATCCAAGAAAGATGATGATCAAGTGATATTCAAGGGATTTAGATACAACAACCTATATCTAGTGGACTTCATCTCCGAAGATGCTAATTTGAAGACTTGCCTATTCACCAAAATAACACTTGGGTGACTATGACATAGAAGACTTGCTCATGTTGGGATGAGCTCACTCAAGAAGCTAATGAAGAATGATTTGGTGAGAGGGTTGAAGGATGTGAAGTTTGAGAAGGACAAGCTTTGTAGTGCATGTTAAGCCGGCAAGCAAGTTGCAAATACTCATCCTACAAAAGCTTTCATGTCAACTATAAGAGTGCTAGAACTCCTCACATGGACTTATTTGGACCAATAATATACAAGAGTTTGGAAGGAAATCTTTATTGTCTTGTGATTGTTGATGACTATTCAAGATATACATGGGTGTTCTTCCTTCATGATAAATCCAAAGTTGCATCATGCTTCAAGAAGTTTGCCAAGAGAGCACAAAATGAGTTTGAAGTAAAGCTCAAGAAGATTAGAAGCGACAATGGGAAAAAATTTGACAACACAAACATAGAAGCCTATTGTGATGAAGTTGGGATCAAGCATGAGGTCTCCTCAACATATACTCCTCAACAAAATGGTGTAGTTGAGAGAAAGAACCAGACATTGATCACTCTTGCAAGAACAATGCTTGATGAGTACAACACTCTTGAAGCTCTATGGGCAAAAGCTATCAACACCGCTTGCTATGCATCCAACCGCCTATTCCTTCAAAAGTTTCTTAGCAAGACACCTTATGAGTTGTTCAATGGGAAGAAGCCGGACATCTTCTTCTTTAGAGTGTTTGGTTGCAAATGCCACATCTACAAGAAGCGACAACACCTAGGGAAGTTTTAAAGACGTTGTGATGTTGGTTTTCTTGTTGGTTACTCATCAAAGTCCAAAGCATATAGAGTATTTAATCATGCCACTGGCTTAGTTGAAGAAACATATAATGTGGAATTTGATGAATCTAACGGCTCCCAAGGAGCACATGAGAATCTTGATGATGTAGGTGATGAACCATTGAGGGAGGCCATGAATAACAATCCAGTTGGAGACATCAAGCCTAATGATGAAGAAGATGATGTACAAGTGATAAATCCATCTTCTTCATCAAATCTGCCACAAGACGGTGATAAAGATGGAAGAGTAAAAAATAAAGATACTCGTATCTCCCATGAGCAAATAGTGACACAAGCACATGATGTTGATGCTCCACAACCTCCCCCTCAAGTGGTTGATAGAAGAAATACACCTCTACTACAAGCTCATCCACAAGATCTTATCATAGGGAGTCCATCAAAGAGAGTAATGACTCGCTCTCAAAAGCTTGCTTCGTTTATTGAACATCACTCTTTTGTCTCTTGCTTTGAGCCTACTAAGGTAGAAGAAGCTCTTCAAGATCTGGATTGGATAAATGCTATGCATGAAGAGTTGAACAACTTCACCCGCAATGAAGTTTGGACTCTTGAAGAGCGACCACAAGGTGCAAGAGTCATTAGAACAAAGTGGGTGTTCTGCAACAAGTAAGATGATCAAGGTATTGTTGTGAGGAACAAGGCAAGACTAGTTGCAAAGGGGTTCTCTCAAGTTGAAGGTTTGGATTTTGGAGAGACCTTTGCACCGGTTGCAAGACTAGAAGCCATTCGTATCCTCCTTGCATATGCATCACATCATGAAATGAAATTATATCAAATGGATGTGAAAAGTGCATTTTTAAATGACTTTATTAATGAACTAGTCTATGTTGATCAACCTCCTGGGTTTGAAGACCCTAGATATCCTAATCATGTTTATAGGTTGTCCAAGGCGTTATATGGGCTTAAGCAAGCCCCAAGAGCTTGGTATGAGCGCCTTCAGGATTTCCTCATTAAGAAGGGCTTCACCATTGGGAAGGTCGACACCACACTATTCACCAAGAAGCTTGATGGATATATGTTCATTTGTCAAGTGTATGTTGATGGTATCATCTTTGGATCATCAAATGAAGAGTCTTGCAAAGAGTTTGGTGAATTGATGTCGAAAGAGTTTGAGATGTCAATGATTGGAGAGCTTACATTCTTTCTTAGTTTTCAAGTCAAGCAAATGAGAGAAGGGATTTTCATCTCTCAAGAGAAATATACTAATGATCTTCTCAAGAGATTTAAGATGCATGAATGTAAGCCAATTAAGACACCAATGCCAACTAATGGACATCTCGACCTAGATGAGGGTGGTAACACGGTTGATCAAACTATCTACCGCTCTATGATTGGTAGCTTGTTATATTTAACTGCATCTAGGCCCGACATCATGTTTAGTGTGTGTATGTGTGCTAGATTTCAAGCTAATCCTAAGGAAACTCATTTGATTGGCGTTAAAAGAATCCTTAGGTATCTTAAGCACACATCAAGCATTGGCCTTTGGTATCCCAAAGGAGCTATATTTGAATTAGTTGGCTATTCTAATTCGGATTATGCCGGTTGCAAAGTTGATAGAAAAAGCATATCCGAAGGGTGCTATTTGCTTGGTAGATCACTTGTGTCTTGGTCCTCCAAGAAACAAAATAGTGTAGCTTTGTCCACCGCCGAAGCGAAATGTATTACCGCGGGTGCTTGTTGTGCACAAATACTTTATATGAAATAAACTTTGCTAGACTATGGTGTAGTTCTAGAAAAAGTACCTCTTTTATGTGACAATGAAAGTGCAGTAAAACTTGCAAATAATCTGGTTCAACACTCTCACACCAAGCACATAGATATCCACCATCACTTTCTTAGAGATCATGTTGCAAAAAATGATATTTCATTAGAAGGTGTGAGGACCGAGGATCAATTGGCGGATATCTTCATTAAACCGCTAGATGAGGTGACTTTTTGTCGATTGCGGAATGAGCTCAATGTTCTTGATTTTAGCAACTTCACTAGAAAATGAGCTTGTGTTGTCCCTTGCATTGCATTGTAATATACAACATGTTTAATCTTTGGTAATGCATATAGGGCTTGTCTAACATGGTTAAGATAATCGACGTAAAGCGTGTGAAGAAGGTTAACCTTGGATCAAACTTGATAAGCAACTAGATTTACTTTCAAGTATTGCATTGCATATGCATGAATGTTGTTTTGTCGTTTCTCTTCAATCGCCCTTTTATTTCCTATTTTCTTAAAAAGAATTATAGCCTAGTGCAAAATATTTTGAAAATTTTGAGGGTTTGAGAGAGGTCACTCACATTAGTCCCAATTAGTGTTTATTTGGGTCTTATTGAAGTTGGGACTTGATTAGGAACAGACAACGCGAAGGAACTTTGAAGATTTGCTGGAAAAGAGTGACCGGACACTGCACGAGACTCTAAAGTCCAGTGTTCGGTCAGTTCACAGGAGGTGAACCAATGCTACGATGGAGTGACTGGACTCTGCTGCTCAACGTCCGGTCAGAAGGCGTTCCTATGTCCAGTCGAGCGAAGACGTTCCTGCGTCCGGCAAGCCCTCGATTCTAATTTCATACCTAATGCTTGCTTCTTTGGGTTTCGTATCTTTAGATGTATATTAAAATTATTCATATATCCAATCTATTCCATTGTGTAGCGAGTCGGTGTTTCTGAGGTCACTTTGGTAGTTGTCAGTCAACTCGGGGCCAAGCTCGCGAGTACGGATCGAGGCCAAGCCTCGGAAGTGACAGTTGGTAGTTGATTCTTATCAGTGTAGTTGTTCTTTTCAACTCCATCAGATGGCTTATGTCAAGAATGTTGGAGGTGGTCCCGATGATGAGGATTCGAGGGCCCCACCTCATCTGCCTTCTGAGGCAAAAGGCAAGGCAACCAAGAAGCTTGCAATGAAGAAGCGCAAGTATCTAGATGTTAATACAGTGAGAGCAGCCGCAGTTGCAGCCACCGTAGAGCTTGCTGAGAGAGGAGGTGCTCGGAGTGGTGTTGTCATTGTAGATTAGCTTTCACTAGCTTAGAGGGCTGCTGTCCAGGAGGTTGAGTGTCGTCATGGTGGTCCAGCTAGGACAACTATGATTGGAGGACGGCGTGTCGCTATAGATGAGAGTTAGTCTTAGGAGGAGCCACAGCAGCAGGCATAGCCAGCAGAGCAGACTCAGGAGGGACAGCAGTTAGAGGAGATAGAGCAGGCACCTCAACCATAGCTTTGTCGCTCTGGTCATACTCGTACCTAGGTGACACCGAGGGCAGAGACATAGTGGAGGGGTTCTCATCCACCTCCTAGACCATAGACTCATCTGGACTTGAGGGCCGCCATGGCCACGCAGGTGCAACAGCTTAGGTTTGTTTAGTTTGAAGAGTGGTTTCCACCGAGGCAGGATGAGTGTGCATCAGAGGGCTTCTACACACCACTGTAGTAAGATTTTTATAATGCATATCTTAATAGTGGGGCAGCATTCAGGTCTCAGAGGGTGTGCAACATTAAGTCCATTGTAGCAGCAGCTAGAGAGCATATTCGCCCTTACCTATGTTACTTGCCAGGGCTAAAAGACTTACTCGAACGAACAGGCTTATATGTTCCATCTTGGGTCTATGAGTTCTATGCTACACTTTGGATTGACCCGCAGCATAGATTTATACACTTTGCATTCAGAGGCAGAGATTATAGGCTGATGAGCTTTAGCGTCAGAGAGATTCTCAGGCTCCAGGAGCAGCTCGTCCGGCTACATGAGGTGTGCTATGGTTAGACAGCGCCTCCGAGACGTCCTCATGATGATATGGTGCCTCCTACAGATTTGGTCCGTCATTGTTTCACAGAACCATTCGGCGAGGGGTCGAGCAGGACACCTAGTGACCTCACTCCTATAGCTAAAGTGCTTGATGCTATCATGAGGAGGACACTACTTCCAAGGATGGGATATTACAAGGGATTGACTCACACTCAGTTCAGTTGTGGCTACTAAACTCTCTAATGCAGTAGACTGTATTTGATATTTGGGATCTCCTACTATCTAAGATGGAGAATACTATTGCAGAGGGGTTCAGAGGTCACCAATAGTTGTCCTATGCTCACTGGATTACATTCTTGATTCACAGAGCAGTTATAGTGAGGCCACCTGAGATGTTGGTAGAGTATAGTGGTGCTACTACAGAGTTCCCTACATACAACATGACTCAGATGCTCCGCCATAGTGCAGTGAGGACACCTAGCTAGCCATGCCATCGCCTAGAGGTGCCTAAGACTGTAGCCTAGTAGGATGAGACTATCAGGGGTATAGCAGCTACAGAGGAGGAGGAGCTTGATGCTCAGCACGAGGGGATGGTCGAGAGCGACCTTAGTGATAATACTGATGATGACTACTAGGACATCCCTCAGATGCCTCCATGATGACATGACCATGAGGTCGGTAGCTCTAATTCAGCTCCACCTGCACCGTAGATAGACCCCGCTCTCCTTGCTATACTTGAGCGGATGAGGCAGGATCAGGCTTGCCAGACCTAGGAGACCGCTACTATATTTGCATAGTTTCAGACCAGGCAGGATGAGTTTCAGCAATAGTAGTAGGCGATCCAGCAGCAGCAGCAGGCTATACAGTAGCAGCAGTAGGCCATGCATCAGCAGCAGTTACTCGGATTTATGCAGCATGTCATCTCTGCTATTGGAGCTCCACGGCCACAGCATACACCTCAGCTTGGTTAGCCTGCCACCACTTCACAGACTCCAATTGTATAGCCCAGTGGGCTTTAGAGTTAGGGATAGACTGCTACTTAGTTTGCTTCACCTACAGAACAGGTGTCCCAATGGTTTACCTCGCCAGTGCCAGCCCCGCAGTTCATACCTTTTCATACGGGCTTCACACTGGCTCAGACTTCCTCGCTGCTTGTGACAGATACTACAGTCTCTAGGAGCCTTGGTGCTACCTTCAGTGAGTTGATAGGGTAGCCTACTCCGCCATTTCTACATGTCCTAGGTCCTTCCACAGTTGCACCTATTACTAGGACTACAGAGACGCTCCCTTCTTTAGTTGCATCATCAGAGCCTCCTGTTACAGTCATACCTACAGAGTCTCAGGCTACACCTATCCCTGATCCGACCTAGACCGCTTCAATATTGCTTCTAGCTACAGAGGGTCAGACAACTCAGAGCTCAGGATCAGATGATGATGGCACATAGTTCCAGCTCGCTCCTCACACCTCAGCGCCTGACTCGTTCGCTATAGCCCCGCCGACCGACCCTTAGGTTTTGCTATTTGACGCCAAAGGGGGAGAGGGATCGAGTATGTTAGACTTAGGGGGAGCGATTCATTTAGGGGGAGTTTATCTATAATATTTGGTCTTTTATGTGTGATACACTATTATGCATTCATGTGTTTACGTTCATGCATCGAACTATATTTATATGATAGTGATATCTACGTGATCGTGATTTTTATGTGATATGTGACATGTGTGCTCTCTACTTTGAATTATTTATGTCATATCACTTGTGTTATGCTCATTTGCTTTGCTTTCGTGTTTTACTCCGATGCAAATGAGCTTTATTACTTATACTCATGCTTATTTCATATTTTTTAGTACATTATGTTGGCTTAGGTCATATAAGCTTGCCTAACTCTTTTGTTCTTATTGTCAAAAGCTTATATGAACCAAGCATGTTAAAAACCTTATCTCTTTCAGGGTGGTATTGTCATCAATCACTAAAGAGGGGGAGATTGAAAGCATCTAGGCCCCTAGTTAGGTTTTGGTGATTAATGACAATACGTGATTACTGTGACTAATGTGTGTTTTGCAAAGGCAATTAAGTTAGGTCACGGTAGTGGAAATTGATTGGGCAATCATGGTTGTCATGTCCCTACGATGGAAATCATTTCAGTTTTTAAAGGATGGACGACAATGTTAAAGATGGACTAGTTCTAAGTGTCGTTTGGTGTTGAAGAGACACTTAGAGTAGTTTAGGACTTTGTTTTTCCTTTGGTCGTACTACTAAGGGGGTATGGATGGGTAGCTTGACCTAGGTGAGTCTAGTGGGTTAGGTGTGGTGCACACTTGTCAAAACCAGCACTAGGTAGCTCCAAAATAGCCCTTAGATCAATTGGAGCAAACTTCATTCACATATGATTGTGAGTTGGAAGTGAATGGAGGGTCAAATACTGACCGGATGCTGGTTCCAATGTGACCAAACGCTGGCGTAGAGTCCGATCAGCTCATTTGATCAAGGTGAAGTCATCTGGTGCGACCGGACGCTGAGAGGTGAGTGACCGAATGCTGGGTCCTAGCGTCCGGTTGACTCCAGAAAGGTTCCAGGGAGGGAAAATCGTGATCGGATGCGTCCGGTCAGTGCTGATTAGATGCTGTACAACGTCTAATCACAACTTAAACACTAGGTTTCGGGGAGAACTGACCGGAGCGTCCGGTCAACTTGATCGGAGTGTCCGGTCACCCTACAAAGGCACATAACGGTTCGTTTTAAATGAGGGGTTATAAATACTTCCTCTATTCACTCAAGGGATCACTTTTGCTTATTCCAACAGCTGAGAAACACCCTTGAGAGTGCTAAGAAGAGTAAGGTCCTAGTGAGGTGATTGAGATTTGAGAATCCAAAAGAAAGTCCTCATTAGTGAAAGCAAGAGTAGCAAAGTATGCATCCACCCTTCTCATTAGGCTTGTCGTGGTCAAGTGAGAGTTCGTGCTTGTTACTCTTGGTGATTGCCATCACCTAGACAGCTTGGTGGTGATTGGAAGCTTGGTGATCATCCCGCGGAGCTTGTGGATGACCCAACTCAAGTTATGAGCGGTTGTGGGTGATTCACCGCGACGGAGTGTCAAAAAATCAACTCGTAGAGAGCACTTGATTCTTGCGTGGATCAAGGGGGAGCTACACCCTTACGTGGGTGCTCCAACGAGGACTAGTGGTGAGTGGCAACTCTTTGATACCTCGACAAAACATCGCCGCGTTCCTCCTTCTCTCTTTACTTTGAGCATTTACTTTGAGCAATTCAATTCTTGTCTTTACATTCATAGAATTGCCATGCTAGAGTAGGATTGGAACTTAGGTTGCAAGACTTTTTGTGCGGTAGAACTTTAGAAACACTTTCTAGGCACAAGTGGTGAAGTGGACTAACTGTAGGGTTTAATTATTATAAAAAAATTAGAATTAGCCCAATTCACCCCCCCCCCTCTTGGGCATCTTGATCCTTTCACCTCCTCCTAAATTTGTGCACACAAGTATAGAATACTTGTAGGAAACATGCACATTGATTTTGGAATAAAAAATACCACTTGAAAGATGTCATCACATGAGTGTGAGAGTCATTTTCGAAGACGATATTAGGGAGAAATTATCTACAATTTGGACTTTGGCACATATTAGATGAACAATCAAAAGACAAGCTTTGTGTCGTGCTTCTAAACAATTTTAAACCATGTAGGTTTGCTTCAAGGGTTAAGAATGAAACCGAGCAAGCCTACCATAAGATATACCTAGTGTATGTATGACAAAGGATATAAGCATGCAAATGCAAACAAAGACATGAAAAGTAACTAGATGTTTAAAGGTACCAATTTAAAGTAATAATATCTAGTTACCTAACATGGGAAGGAGAATTTGGGTCCATAGTATTCACTAACCCACTTGGCAATGATCTTGTCCATCATGATGCACCCCATGAAATGCACCCATACTTCTGCCAAGTCTCCAAATTCCCCAAAGTCCATCGGACTTCTCACTTTCCTTTCAGGATCTAAACCTTGTTGGTGCTCTTTATGTTAAAAATAATTTCTTTTGGCACCCAAAAGCGTTTGACCCCATTGTTGGCTTGCTTGTTCACCTTGATGGCTACCACCTTGTCATTTTTCTTTTTCTTTAACAAGTATGGTGTGGAGGCCTTCTTGTCCACCTTGTTGGTGTAGGTGTTGGAGAGCTTGCTTGTTTGCTTCTTCTCTTTCTTCTTTGCTCCTCCCCCATTCTTCACCTTGCACTCATAGGACTTGTGACATTTCTTGTGGCACACGTAGCAAACCACAGTTTGTCCTTTATCAAGCTTCTTCACTCCTTTGACGGTGTTATCTTGATGAAGTTGGGCTTGCTTCGCCTTGCCTTTTACTTGAGTCAAGTCCTTGATGAGGCGAGCTACTTCTTGCTTGAGTTGCTCATTCTCCTTTGCAACCTCTTATGTGCATGTATCTACAACAACTTTCTCAACACAAACTTGGTTGCACAAAGATGAGTCTAAACATAAATCATTATAAGAAGTAGAGGCATCTTTTTTAGACATGTTAAAGATAAAACTTTTCTTTTTAGATGCCTTGGTGGGGGTTGTACTAACGGCTTCAAGATTAGCAACTTTATTAGTTAGCTCATCACAATGTTTGCACATGGTTTCCATTTTAGCAAGCAAACATTTATAAGCATTTTGTGAGTTAGCTAACTTTTCTTTTAATTTTTCATTTTTCTTTACAAGTTGCTCATTATTAATTGTCCATGCATTTGTTGTTGCACTAGCCTCAAGTTGCTCAATTTGTAGATAGTTCAACATTGAGATTAGCAAAGTTCTCATATTGTTCAAGCAAAGTTTTGTATGCTTCTTGTGAACTATCTAGCTTTTCTTTTAAATTTTCGAACTTCTTTTGTTGACTAGTGCAAACTTTAGCATAATTAAGATTTTATTGCACAATTTCATAATAAGAAGACATTTCATCCTCACTATCACTCTCACTAGAGGATGAGCTTTCGTTACCTCATGCCATAAGGCACATACGAGAAGAGCTTGATGATGAGTGCTTGCACCCTCACCTCTTGTGATGGTGTTCTTTTTCACTTGAAGAATCATTCCATGACCTTATTGATGTGAGGGTTTGGTTCTTACATGCCTTCTTCTTTGTCTTGGGTGTAGGCTTGTTTGGACAAACTTCCATAAAGTGCCCCAACTCGCCGCATCCATAGCATCCTCTTTTTCTTTGCTCATTTCTTTAATTGGTAAAAATGAGATCTTGGATTTGGATAGGCACACCCTTGACATTGAGCCTTTGGATCATCTTCTCCACCTTGTTGATAAGTTTGATTGATTCTTCATCAAGGTCGGAGGTGGAGGAGGAAGATTGATCATCTTCACTTGAATCATCATCATCATCGTCCTCATCTTCTTCTTCTCCTTCACTTGAGGAGCTTGAGCTTGAGCTTGTCTCAACTTGTTTGCCCTTCATCTTCTTTTTCTCGCTACATGCGAGAGCTTTGCCTTTGCTTGATGAAGAGGCTTCATCTTGACCCATCTTACGTGACATTTCAAATGCCACTAACTTGCTAATGACTATGCCTGGGGTCATGGTGCTCAAGTTCTCCATGTTGTGAAGGATGGTGATGATGCTTGCATATTTCTTTTGTGATAGCACGGAGATGATCTTCCTCACGATGTCCGCATCATCTAGCTTTGTTAATCCTATTGAATGGAGCTCATTGATAATTAGATTTAAACGAGAATACATATCACGAACAAGCTCATCATCATTCATTGTAAAGGAATCATAATTTTGTTTAGCGAGACAATATTTTTACTCACGGACATTAGATGTGCCGTCATGGAGCTCTTGGAGTTTTAACCAAATTTCATGTGTCGTATTTAAAGTGAACACTTGGTTAAACACATCCATGCTAAAAGATTCAAACAAGCAATTCTTAGCTCTAGCATTGAAATATATTTCCTTTTCTTCACTCTTTGTGGGTTTATTAGGATTCTTAATGGGTTTCATCCCATCACGAGTGACTCTCTAAACTCCTAAATCAACCACCTCAAGGTAGCAAGCCATTCTAGCTTTATAATAGAGGAAGTTAGTGCCATCAAAGTGCGGAGGCCTAGAGGTATCCATCCCAACCACTCTAAATAGCATCGGCTCAATGGTGGTTAAGCTAAAGGTCCAAATTGAGCCAACCTAGCTCTGATACCACTTGTAGGGGACCATGATGCCTAAGAAGAGGGGGTGAATTAGACAACTTAAAATTCTAACTCAAAATTATGGTCTCTTTTGCTAACCTTAGCAAAACCTATGCAAAAGATAAACTATCTAAATGTGCAACTACGGTTTTGCTAGTGTGTTGCTATCTCTACCGCAAAAGGAGTAATACAATCAATATAAATGTGGAAGCTAAAGAGCAAGGTAGAGATATGCAAACTCTTGTCGATGACTCCGGTATTTTTACCGAGGTATCAAGAAGCACGCAAGCTTCCCCCTAGTCCTCGTTAAAGCCCCGCACAAGGAATCCCTCGCAAGGGCCAAGCTTCTGGTCGAGTAACTCTGTGGATAGCCTCAGGCCTTCCCCACACGTAAGTGGGTCTCCAACGTGCCTTCCGATAAGACTCTCTTGGATGCTCCCCGCCGTCTTCACTATCAAGCTTCCGGCTGAAACACCGCGGGCCTTGTTTCCTCTGGTACACGGTGGCGGCAACACCACAAACGTGGTTGGTGTGATCTTGTAAGGCTACAAGCCCCTCTGATGTACAACAATGGTGCGCGCAAGCACCAAGTGGTAAGAGGTATGCAAACCTCACTAAACACTAGGCCTAAACCTAGAGCAAGCGTATAAGCGGTGGTCTAATCAACCTAAGCACTTTGCAAAGCACCTATGCTAATCACCTAATGAATCACTAAACACTATGCAAGTGGAGATCACTAAAATGGTGTATCAACACCCTTGATATGTTTCCTCAGCTCCACTATACTCAAATGGCTGGTTGGGGTCTATTTATAAGCCCCACTGAGAAAGTAGCCGTTTGGGACAAAATCTCGTTTTTCTGCTACCAACCGGACTCTGACCAGTGTTCGGTTAGTGGTCACAAAAATGACTCTCTGGAACCTTACTAATGTTGATCGGACTCTAGCATCCAACGTCCGGTCGCTGCTGTCGACGCCTGCTATTGCCGAGCCTCTTGGTCGGAGCGTCCGGTCCAGCGTCCGGTCACCTCTGTGAGCTCGTTTCTTCGCGATCTTACGTACGGCTTGGTTCCTATCTTTGTGCTTGGACTTTGCTTGATATCTTGGGTCTTCTCTTGTGCTCCTAGGGTCTTGCTTATGGTGTTGATCATCGGATCATCACGTCGCCTTCGTCCAAGTCACGTCTTGCACCCTATTGAACTACAAAACAATCACTTACAAATTCATTAGTCTAATTTGGTTGTGTTGGTCATCAAACACCAAAATCCAAAGTAAATGGGCCTAGGGTCCATTTTCCTTATAGTCACGACCCGCTAACAATGCCAGGGCGTGGTATCAGCAGCGAACAGGCGCCCTGCGTGGAGCCATCCCTGTCACCATCTGCAGTGTCGGTGGGACCCGCATAAAGGAAAAGAAAGGCCCAGCGGTCCTGGAAGCCTTCCTCTCCTTACCTCTTCTCCCTCTTTCTCTCGGTGTAACCTGCTCTTCCCCTTCGTCTATGAAAGGGAAAGCAAGACGTCCCAGGAAGAGGGCGGTTGACAACTCTACATGGCTGTAGACATCAAAACACACGTCCTAACACGCCTTAGGAGCACACGCACATCAGAGACTTGGGACCTGTCCCTCTCTTGCTCGTTTGTAGCCCCTACTTCAAACTTTCAGTGCTAGTAACATGAGCAGCAGCAACGAATTAGACGTAGGGACTTTCTGTCCGAACCAATATAAACCTCGTGTCCTCTAAGCACACCATCCGAGCCAGACGCGTAATAATACAAATTTACTCGTCGGTGGTAACTCGAAACACCGACACTCCCTTGCGAACCCAACCTCTGATTCAAATGTAGCCTGCATTAGGTATGTTTAGCGATCATCAAGAGAAGTGATATGGAAAAAATCACACTGCTGTAGGCATAGATAAAACTGATGCTAAACGACTGCTGTGATGAATACTTATAAATTCTTTGTATAAAAAAAGCTCAAACTATTTTTTCATCTAAATGATATGTATTCAATTTTCACTTTACTTAAACAAGGCTGAATCACATTCCTTGCATTAGTGGTTTCCCAAATATTGCTCTCATGTGCGTGCAAGAGGGCACCTATTGCAACTATATTAAGGTCTTGTTTGGATGTTATCGGATTCATCTCTTTCCACGTGTGTTGGAGTGAATTGGGGTGTAATTTAGTTTAAGTTTCACTCCAATCCACCCCAATACATGTGGATTGATGCAGATCGAACTACATCCACAGGCCTAAGTCTAGATGGAAGGGTATCTTTGCATCTACATGGTAGGATAATTACTTGTTGAATATATCATCTATAAATACAAAATACATATAGTATAGCTTCTCTTTGTCCCTAGTGGTACCATATTCTTAAAATAATTTATTGCCGATCTGGGAAGTGCTTGAAACTATCGCATGGATATCAACACACTTCATGGGGAGGTACATGACGTAATTCTCGCTATGTACTAACTAGGTTCAGATTTAGACAACAAGGACTATGAAATGGTGTAGGAGGAAAGTTTTAGCTCATCAGCAAAAGTAAGTTAGCTTTGTTTTGTGTTACGATGGACAACTGAGTTGTGAGCTTTCAAAAATTTGATGAAGGCAGTCTACTTGTAGTTGCTCTACAATCTGTCCTTATCTAATTCTTTTCTGTTTGACCATTTACTACGATTTTCTTTTCTCTATAAATGTTACCGTTTGTTTGTGCTATTGTAAACGCCGGTAACCTGAAATATTGCTTAAACTACTAGCTAGCTACTCTAGGATCATGCATGTGAACAATCTTAGATAAATTTAGTTCATTTTATTTTCATAATTAAAAGAGCTTGAAAAAGGCATCTCCTTAATTGCTAATTATCTTATTATCTAGTAGAGTTCTAATTAAGTATGTGATACCAGTCAAATTCAGAGGTAAACTCACCCAGTTTACTGAGCTAATGCATCATACTCCATGCCTCCTTTAGCAACAACTGTCTGTTAAGTGTTATAACCCTTTAAGATTAGCATCTGGAAAATTTTCACACATATGGGTATAGCAATAAATATATATTACTGTCAAGGGACGCCGGACCGCGACTACGTAACTCGTAGTCGCGCTCCAGTCTCTGCCGGTGGCTTGTTCAAGGTAGGAGAAGATAGATTAGATGGGTAATGTCTTACTCCCTTTATTCCTAAATAGGCCTTGAGCCTAACAACTAGGAGCTAATTACTCCTCAATCTTAGGAACTAATTTGATCTCTCTTTCTATTCCTAGCCACTGATTGAAATAGCCTGCTCCGCATGGCCTAAGGCCGGCAGCTATGAGCCAGCCGCGCATTCAGTAGCGCGACGGTCGTCTCTGGTGCGCCGTTTCCTAGAGTAGGGGCGGCCCCACATGACATCTCTCCCCCCTCGACGAGCAGCTCGTCCTCGAGCTGGAACGCTGGATGCTTGCCGCGGAAGGAGTCCAAATCTTCCCATGTAGCCGAGGCAGCAGGTTCGCCCTTCCACTGGATGAGCACTTGACGCACCCCACGGGCCAGCCGAGCGCACACAACGCGGTCCGGCTCTGGCTCCACTACACCATTGTGAATGACCGGCAGAGGAAGTGGAGCAACTGGCAGCTCGCCCACCCACTTCTTGAGGAGGCCGACGTGGAAGACATCATGAAGTTTGGCGCGTGGAGGAAGAGCGAGGCGGACGGCCACCTCGTTGATGAGTTCGGTGATGCGGTAGGGCCCAAAGAAGCGAGGCTGCAGCTTCCCTTTGGGTGCCTGGGATAGAGATGCGATTGGGCGATGGCGAAGGCGGAGCAGGACCTAGTCGCCCACGGCGTAGTAGATGTGATGGTGCTGCTTGTCGTAGTGGAGCTTCTGCACAGCCTAGGCTTGCTCCAGCCGGTACCGGACATCCCCCAGGAACTCCTCGCGCTCGGCCATGGTCTTGGCCACAACAGCCACCCGCGTGTCCCCCGGCTCGTAAGACCGGATGGTAGGAAGGTCGCGGCTGTAGACCACCCGGAATGGCATGTCGCGCAGTGACGTCTGGTACGCCATGTTGTAGGTGTACTCGGCCCATGGTAGCCAGCGAAGCCACTGGCGAGGACGGTCGCCGGTGAAGCAGCGAAGGTACATGGCGATGACGTGGTTGGCCACCTCCATTTGGCCATCCGACTGTGGGTGGAACGCCGATGTCATGTGCAGCTTGGCACCCATGAGCCGCATCAACTCCTTCCAGAACACAGAGGTGAACACCGGGTCATGGTCGGACACTATGGACTACAGCATCCCATGGAGGTGCACGATGTCGGTGAAGAACGCCTAAGCCACAGACTCCGCCGAGTACGGGTGGGCGAGGGGGATGAAATGGCAATACTTGCTGAAGCGATCCACCACCGTTAAGATGACAGACTTCCCTCGTACACACGGCAGTGCCTCCACGAAGTCCAGCCCGATGTCCGCCCAGATCGCCGTCGGAACCGGCAGGGGAAGCAGCAGCCCTGCGGGGTGAAGATGTTCCGACTTGTACCGCAGGCACGTGGCGCAGGCACGCACGAAATCTTGGACGATGCGGCGCATGTTGGGGAAGTGGAAGTCCCGGTGAAGGCGATGCAAGGTGCGCTGCACCCCCTCATGGCCGTCCTCGTGCACCGTAGCCAGGAGCTCAGGCAGGAGAGGCGACGCTGGTGGCACGTACAGCCGGCCATCATATGTCACCAAGTCATCAGTGAGAGCCCACGGCGCTCCACGTGAACCTACAGTGAGCTCGTCCTAGAGGGCGACCAAGGCAGGGTCAGTGGCCTGAGCCTGACGCAGGCGGTCGATGTAGTCAAAGCGTGGAGCGGAGACGGCCAGAATGGAGCCGTCCTCTGTGTCGTGGCGGGAGAGAGCGTCCACCACCGTGTTATGTGCGTTGGGCTTGTATTCCACTGTGAAGTCGAACCTGAGCAGCTTCCCGACCCAGTGGTGTTGCGGGATCGTGGTGAGGCGCTGGTCGAGGAGGAACGTCAAGCTGTAGTGGTCCGTACGTACGGTGAAACGACGTCCCCACAGGTATGGCCGCTAGTGTTGAATGGCGTGGACGAGACCGATGAGCTCTCGCTTGTACGCGGCGAGGGAGCGATGCCGTGGGGCCACTGGTCGACTGAAGTAAGCGATGGGGTGCTTGTCCTGGATCAGCACAGCCCTGAAGCCGTGGGTGGATGCGTCGCACTCGACGATGAACGGCCGTGTGAAGTCCGGTAGCGCTAGGACCGGCGCCGAGGTGACCACAGCTTTGAGGGCCTGGAATGCCGTGGCGGCGTCGTCGTTCCAGGAGAAGCCGTCCTTCTTTAGCAACACCGTAAGTGGGGCCGCGATGGCGCCGTAGTCATGGATGAACTTGCGGTAATAGCCCGCAAGGCCCAAGAACCCCCGCACTGTGCGAGCCAAACAGGGTTGGGGCCAGTCGGAGACTGCCTGCACCTTGGCAGGATCCATGGCGACGCCGGCGTCGGAGACGACATGCCCCAGGTAGGCAATGGAGCGCTCACCGAAAGCGCATTTGGAGCTTTGACGAACAGTCGGTGCTACTGTAGGATGACGAAGACGGCCCGCAGATGGCGCAGGTGATCCGCCCACGATGCACTGTAGATCAAAATGTCATCAAAAAATACCAGAACGAAGCGCTGAAGGAAGGGCCGCAGCACGTCATTCATCAGAGCCTGGAATGTTGCTGGGGTGTTGCACAACCCGAACGGCATGACCAGGAACTCGTAGAGGACATCATGGGTGCGGAACACCGTCTTGGCGATGTCGTCCATGCGCATGCAGACTTGGTGATAGCCAGAGCGAAGGTCTAGCTTGGTAAAGAACTTGGTGCCGTGGAGCTCGTCTAGCAGCTCGTCGACGACGGGAATGGGGAAGGCATCCTTGACAGTGATGGCATTCAGAGCGCGGTAGTCGACGCAGAACCGCCATGAGCCATCCACTTTCTTGACGAGGAGGACGGGCGAAGAGAACACCAAAGAGCTCCGACGAATGAAGCCTTGGTGCAGCATCACGGCGCACTGGCTTTCCAGCTCATCCTTGTGTGTCGCTAGGTAGCGGTAGGGGCGCACCACGACCGGCTGCGAACCCGGGACAAGAGTGATGCCGTGGTCCCATGAGCGGATCGACGACAGGCCATGTGGCTCGGCGAAGATGTCGTCGAAGGATGCGAGCAGCTCAGCCAACAGGGTCATTGTGGCAGTGGTGGTGCGGATGACGGGCGCCTTGGGCCCGGGAACCCCCAACCAACAGACGGACTGGCCCTACCGTTGGAACGTCATGGTGCAGGCGCCAAAATCCCACAGGACAGGGCCCAGCGTCGCCAGCCACTGTGTGCCCAACACCATGTCGTAACCTGCAAGCGGCATGACAAAAAGATCGGCGTGGAAGAGGTCGTCGTGGATGGTGACCGTGGCCTGGCGAATGACACCAACATAAGCCACACGTTCACCGTTCGCCACTGTAGCCGTGAGGCGAGGATGGCATTGGAGGGGAAGGCCGATGCACTGCGCTGCGGACTCGGAGATGAAGTTGTGAGTAGACCCTGAGTCCAGAAGCGCGATGAGTGAGGTACCGCCGATGTCCACGCCAAGTTGCATGGTGTCGGTGAAGCGGACGCCCGCGATGGCGTGAAGGGAGAAGATGGGCGACTCCTCCTCAGCAGTCGCCAGTTTGGAGGATTCTGTCAGATCCTCCTCGTCCTCCACGGCGGCGTCCAGTAAAAATAGGCGCTTGCAGACGCGGTTGTGACCGCGAACGAATTTTTCGTCGCAGTTGTAGCAGAGGCCCAGCCGGCGGCACTCTTCCTGTTCGGTTGTGGATAGACGCTTGATCGTCCGGCCCTCCACGACGATGGTGTTCGGGGCAGGGGGATTGGCCCCCGGTGGTGCAGGCTGCGCCAGGCGCTGCGGAGGCGCAGGCAGCAGTCCCCTTGTTGCTGCTCGCGGGGCGAGCGCCGCATACTACTCCCGTAACTCCAGCTTGCGGGCGAGGCTCATAGCGCCGGCGAGGGTTTGCGGATTGTGGACCTCAATGTCGAGGCTGAGCGGCGGCTGAAGACCCCCGGTGAAGAGCTGGACGCGTTGTTCCTCATCGAGACGCCCAGCACGGGGAAGGGGCGCTTGGAAGCGGTCCTGGTAGTCCACGACGGTGCCCGTGCGCTTGCAGGAGGCCAATTCGTGGAGGGGGTTGGAGCGCAACGGTGGCCCGTAGCGGAGGTGGAGAAGGTCCTTGAAGCGGCGCCACGAGGGAATGCCCTCGTCTTCCTAGACCTGGATGTACCACATCTGGGCGCCCTCTTCCAGGTTGTAGGAAGCCATCCACACCTTCTCTTCCTCCATGATCCGCTGCTGGTGGAAGTAGGACTCGCATCGGTTGATGAAGATTAGTGGATTGGACTTGCCATCATAGCGCGGAAAGTTGAGCTCCTGGAACCGTGGCGGTCGATCCTGATGGTGTTCGCCAGTCCCGCCCTTGGAGGATGACGACCACGAGGAGCGCTCCTCGCTCAGGCGCCTAATCGCCTGGGTATTGGCTTCGACGGAGGTATGGAGCGTCTTCAGGGTGGCGGCTAACGCGTCTAGAGTGGCCTGAAGGGCGGCATTGGGCTGCTCTCCCATGACGACGGCTGGAGGTGGTGCTGGGTGCGCGGAGGTAGTGGGGCGTGGTGGGGAAGGCTGGACGGAGTGAGCGCGAATCGGCGGCGGTGGCAGCGAGACGGAGGAGGACCTGGATCGCGATACCAGGTTGTCAAGGGCGTCGGCACCCAGGGACGCCGGACCGCGACTACGTAACTCGTAGTCGCGCTCCAGGCTCACCGCGAGGTTTTCCCCCTCTACCGGTGGCTTGTTTAAGGTAGAAGATAGATTAGATGGGTAATGTCTTACTCCCTTTATTCCTTGCCCACGTACATGGCTAAATAGGCCTTGAGCCTAACAACTAGGAGCTAATTATTGCTCAATCTTAGGAACTAATTTGATCTCTCTTTCTATTCCTAGCCACTGATTGAAATAGCCTGCTCCGCATGGCCTAAGGCCGGCGGCTGTGAGCCAGCCGCGCGTTCAGTAGCGCGACGGTCGTCTCTGGCGCGCCGTTTCCTAGAGTAGGGGTGGCCCCACATGACAATTACCCTGGGAACACGCCCTTTAAGATTAGCATCTGGTATTTTTTCACACATATGGGTATAGCAATAAATATATATTACCCTGAGAACACGCTGAACTTGATGAAGAACACTATTTTCCTTTCGCATCCGATGGGTATAGCAATAAATATATATTACCCTGAGAACTTTAAGTCAATGAAGCAAGAGGAAAAAGACAGCTTGAAGCAGCGGTGCGGCGGCTCTTGGAAGTTCGTCCTTATGTACCTGTTGATCGGCGAGAAGAATTACCACCGTGGGAAATCTCAGGTTGTAGCTGGACCAGGGCTCACTATCGCTGTCACATCGAAGGGGGATGTGTACTCATTCGGCGCGAATTCTTCGGGGCAACTTGGGCTTGGGGATACAGAAGAACAGTGCGAACCATGCCTTATTAGGTAACATAACATATGCTTATTTTGTCGATAACTAGTAGAACTATATATGCACAATTAATGTCACAACTCTCAAACCATGCCTTGTAGGTCTCTGCAGGGCATCGGAATCACACAAGCCGCAGTTGGCTCGAGGCGGACAATGCTCGTGAGTGACACAGGAAGCGTGTACGCGTTTGGACAGGATAGTTACGCGGGTTTGTCTTCACGTGGTACTTACACTAGCAGCCCTAAGGTCGTGGAATTACTGAAAGATGTATTTGTAGTCCAAGCATCTGTAGGAGGCTACCTCTCTGCTGTTCTATATAGAGAGGGTCAGGTTTATACTTTCTGTTGGGGGCGTGATGAGAGGCTTGGTCATGATTCAGACCCAACTGTGATAGGATTTACTGGACCTCTATATGCAGATAAACTTAACTTAGATGGGATAACTTGCTGATGTACCTCACTAAATCGTGTCGCGGTCGAGACACCGGTGACATAGTAGCCACAGCAGGTCGGAGTAGAGGTAGCCGTGCAGGCGCCCGCTAGGTCGTCGTAGGTAGCAGCAGTGCAGGCGCGGTGCTGTGGCGGCGGTGAAGGTGATTGAGCTTCCCGTCGCTCACAGCGCCCCTCTCGATCGGTCGAGGGATAGGACATCGGTGAGGGGCTGGCGGTTGCGGTGAACCTCATATGTTGTGCCCCAGCCCCCACCGTCCTTTTATAACGCTACACGACGGGGGCCCATCAGCCAGTAGAACTGGCTGAGCGCCCCCGATCAGAACGTGGATCAAGGATCCAATTGGCCGTTGGGCGAGATCATCCTCACGAACTGATCTCAATCCTCGCCTTCTCTCTGAACCGCTTGAGGATGCTCTTGTCGTCAGCATGTTCGTTTGGCTGTGGCTTGTCGTAAACGATCGTAAATTTCCAGTCGGAATAGTATTTTTCCCTCCGCTGGCAATTGCTATCTCCTTATGTTGGCCTACCAACCGACTGGAATAATGTAGGTGTCATTCATTGTTGCCCAGTATTCATTCATTGCTGGCCTTCTTCTTACAGTATTAAACAAGCATCGCCGTTCATATACATTGGACGAGCATGAGCTTTCTTTGAATTATTTACCTCTTTTTCATGCAATAAGATTGAATTTGTATCAATATTCAACTTGCAGGTCGGTTTACTCGGTAGGGTGCGGTTTAGGAGGCAAGCTTGGGCATGGATGCACGACAAACCTAACGGTCCCAAGAATGATCGAGCATTTGCAGGCACTGAACGTAAAACCGGTATCGATTGCAGCGGGCGCTTTCCATTGTGCAGTCCTGGTGAGTGATGGACGTGTGTTCACCTGGGGGTGGCACTACTATGGCTGTCTGGGACACGATGATGAACAAAAAAGTATTGACCTCCCCACGGCAGTGGCAGGCTTGGGGTCGGTGAAGGCTCGGTACGTCTCGGCTGGCTATTGCTCCACCTTCGTCGTCGCAGAGAATGGCGATGTCTACTCCTTTGGGTGCCATCTTTCGCATAATCTGGGTTTTCAGGTTTGTACTGGAGTCTCGGACAAATCCAGATAAAGTTATTAGATTTGATGTTCCGAATTCCTGACCTTGCCGTTTCATCGTCTCTCGTGGTTTCAGGCAGCCGGCGTGGGAGACGCGGGTGAACGGATTCCCAAGCTAGCCACTCAGATTGCTGCGCTGGATGAAAAGGCTGTGCAGATTAGCGCGACTAACACCTTGGACTGGGCTGGCGACAGTTACGTTCCGGATCACTCTCATACGTTCGTCCTCACCGAGTCCGGCAGGCTCTACTCCCTCGGTGCAGGTAGCAAGGGGCAGCTTGGTGTGAAGCTTGCTGAGGGACAGAAAACTAGACCGGCCCCAGATCGTGTCGCCATTGATCTCGCCTAGTTTCTTTCACCAGCATCGACCTCAACCATCTCCCATGCCCCATGGTAGCTGCTGGTGTATAAACATTCATTTACAAACATTTTAGCTCGACTTAGATTCTGGATGGACTATTAGGTTTCGTGGTGGCTTCTTTTCTGAACATTGGACAGCCATGGCTTCTGGTTGGTTTCAGTTTGTGTTGGATTGCGATGGTCATTCTCTGGTAAATGCAACCGGTTGCGCTGAAACAAACTTCACATGCTGACGCTGATGCTTCTGCGCACGAGCCAAATGCGACTCAAATGCTGATCGATTTATCTTTTGATTGAAAGGAAGATCAATCTATGAGTCGTGAGGAGTGTAGACGATGTTAATCATTCAGCTAACAAAAAGATGATATAAATGGGAGAGCTTCAAATCGTCCTGCAAAATTCAGAATAACAGAACTATTCAGTATACACAGGGTTTCATCATTGGCGCGCTGTACAACTGCCCACTAGTAGCATTATAAAGGACCTGCATTTCCAAGAAAATATCACTAAATAGTTTCTCAGCTGCCTACCAAGAACAAGAATAACACAGACCCCTCCTGGACTTTCCTTCAAAAATTGTCCCCGCAGGTGGTGTCCATGTCTCCAGCTTCAGGCAAAATTGGTAAATGTCATAGCAGAATTGCTGTCTTCCATCTAGCATGCTCTTCCCTTCCTGCAAATTCAGAGAGATGCAAAAGGTAAGCTGAATGATTTGACACTGTATTTCAGCATGTCAGCCTGGTATTTGGCTTATAAGCCATGGATTATCAGCCAACGAACAGTATTTTTCTCTCACACCAAACCAACCAACAGTACTTTCAGCCATAGCTTATAAGCCAAACCAGCCCAAACGAACAGGGCTGTGCTGGTTGTTGCAGTTACGCTTGTAAGAAAGCAACTTGCTGGTGTGGGGGATGCTCTGGCAGAACTGGGGTCAACATGTCACGTGAACACTAGCAAATAGCAACCGAGCAGGCCAAAACATTGAATCTACATGGCTATTCCGACCAAGTAATGTGAAAAATACAGAGTAATGTACCTCTGTTACATGGATTGTTTTGGGGCCCTCCAGCAGAGTAGATTAGAACCAAAGCGTGAATTCTTGCTCCACCTGTAGAAGAAACAAGATAGTTCAGCACTCGTTTGTCACGTCGCAGTAATGTAACTGAATATATCGTTGCATGAGATTGTATGGCTAAATAGTTGCCTGTGAAGAAGCAATAATCGAGGCTATCAATCAAAGTACAGTGGAATAGTGCCAAGTTCAGACTGCTTACAAGTCATCATCTCTTGAACTGTAAGTAGCTCTTGAATTTGATCTTGAACACTGCTCATAAGGTTCGTACGCACAGAAGTATGTATCGAATTCTTTCTTAGGAAGGAAGTCCATCTTGTTATGTGGCTGGATCCTCAAACAGATTGTGTGTGCTGCGCCAGAAGACAATAGCTTCTTTTGAAGCTTGAGTGTTCGTGAGAAGCAATTCGGCTGTAGGTCAGGCTCCTGGATGCTATCAAAGTGGCCCTGCTCACTTACACCCTTTGAGTAGTTAGCCTCCGACCTGCATGTCCTTGTCAGGTCATCTGTCATGGATCTGTTTGATGTCAAGGTACTCCGAGCATCATCCTCACAACCATGGACTGTTGGTTTTGAATCAACACGTTGCATGGTATATGGTGATTCCTGTTGACTAGAGGTGTAGCCTTTAAGTGGTGTCTCCCTTGCTCCTGGCCTCACAGCTTCATCTTCATCAGTCACAACTGAATCTGACAGCTCTTGCTTCCGGCCAGAGCAGTTGAGAAAACTGAACGACTGTCTCTTCAACCTAGCATCTTTTCTCACTGGACACTGTACAAGTTTGAATCTGATCTCCACATTGCACCCAAGAACATGTTGTAAAGAGCATTCTATTAGGCTTTGCATTTTCTCTGCTCTTGATAGGTGATCTGGGTGTCGAAAACCAACTTCTGCTATGGCCAGCTCTGAGAATTTGTACATAGTGTATCATTTTCAGCACAATCCATATATGAAAATTAAAATTCAATTGAGATGGCACGTTTGTTTATACCTTCAGTAACGTGAACCGATGATAAGAAGCCTTCTTTCCTGAGGAAACTTTTGGCTGACCTTGATCGACACTTTCCAATGGCTCTCCTCCATATGTTCTCAAGCTTAAGCCGCCTACAGTGTCTCTCAGAACAGTTGGACTTGCTGCTGTTACATGCCTGACAAAAATTGGCACTTGAGTGCACCTTGGAAACCCAGTCATCTACACAATGGGATATCAAAAATGGTTATCATTCCATTCTGTATGGAAATCGGAAATACATGGGATACTGCGAATTAGTATGTTTACCTGTATATCCAGTTACTGAATGTGCATGCATATCATTAGGTTCAGCAGCAAGGTTAGGTTCATTGGTGCTAAACTGCAAAAGCGCAACTGTAACCCAAGTAGCCTGATTCCTTGATGTCCTCAATTGTTTTTCAGTTTCTGATAGTATCTTCAGTGCATGTCTTAATTTCTTTATTCCAACCTCTGATACTGCATAATCGTGACAAAAAAGACCAGACTTGAGACGAAAACCTTTGTGGAACAAACAGGGATGTAGATAGACACAGTTTCAAAAATCAAGATAAAAGAAAGATCATGACAATTTTCCAACAATATATGTATGATCCTGTAGTTGGTTCAATTCAAGCATCTTGAAATATTAGCACGCAATTTTGAACAATAGGAGAATGCTCATGTGGCAAATAAGAAAGAAACATGGCAAGGAAAGGACACGTACATGCATATCTACCCAAGAAACTTTTGCTGACTTCAGTAAGTGCAGATTGACATCGCCCTGAGAGAATGTCCATAATAAGGTTGGCCAACTGAGACACCAGCTGCAGAGGATCAATTGCTGACCCCATAAGTTCTCGAGCTCGTCTTACAGTATTGGTTGTGTCGGATGACAATGCTAGGTCAAGCAATTCAATCAACTCGTCATCAGACACAGATCCTACCTGCAAATAACAGATATATAAACATGACAATACTGACTTTATGATATACTACTTAGAGCATGACAGATGACAGTAGATAACTCACAAGTTCATGCACAAGAGAAATTGTGATCTTCTTCCCAAGCAAACTGAGTTGATCAAGCATTATTTCTGAATCTCTAAGAGAACCATTAGACTTTGCAGCAATGAAGTACAACCCATCATGGTCAAATTCCAATCCTTCTTCTATACAGATTTTCTCCAACCTGTAGACAATATCCGCCACCTTTATCTTCGGAAAATGGAACTTCTGGCAATGTGTGATGGAAGTGCGAGGCAGGCTTTCTATGTCAGAAGTAATCATAATGTATACTGTATGCCGGTATGGCTCGTCAAGACTCTTCAGTATTGATGACCATGCATCTTCTTGCAAGAGATGGCATTCATCTATTATGAAAACCTTGAAGCGCGAAGAATATGGAACGAGAGATGCGCTCTTGAGAAGTGCCTTTACTCGACCTAAACGATCCATTTTCGCCGCATCAAGTTCTTTCACATCTCTACTCTTCCCAGAGAAAAGAATGACACACTCTTTACAGAACCCACATGGCCTTTGCTCTTCAAGAGATACACAATTTAGTGCCGCGGCAAAAATCCTTGCCGTGGATGTCTTGCCTGTACCCCGGGGGCCATGAAACAAGTACATTGGAGCAACTTTTCCTTTGCAAGAGGAATATAAGAGGGACTGGGCAACAACATTTAGGCCAATCAATTCACTGAAAGAACGAGGGCGGAATTTCTGGCTTAAACACCTCGGTGTCTCAGTGTATGGTACATTGCCTTGGAATGCTGCCTCAGTCCCATCTGTAGACAAGAGAGGTTGATCTGGACCATCACTATCAGAATAAAGTTCTCGGTACTTTGACGCTCCTGACCAGCAGTAGCTTATACCACAGCCACTAAAATTCGATCCCACGACATCATTTGACCTCAATCGTGTATCCTCAGTTCCATGCCCTAAAGTGCTTCTTCTTGACCCAACGGAGCGTACCTCACTGGCTGACATACAGGGGCTCCCAACACGGCTCATTGCAGCAGAAGACTTGCTCCTGAATTTGGAGTAGTCTGGCATTTTCACTTCTTCATCAGCCTTATCTGGCATTGCAAATTTTGGTCTTTCATAAGAATTCACTTCCTCCTCTTCCTTATCTGCATCCACATTGTTGACCATATTGTTTGACAACTGACGGATAGAACTATGATTTGAGTGGTTAGAATCCAATGACTTGCGGTGACCATCTTGGCGGACACGATGAACCTGCTTGTTTCTCGGTGGGTTCAAGCCTCTGATCCTGACAGCAGAAGATTTCCTATATGATGCAGTCCTTGCATTTGGTCCCCGAAAACTCCGCTCTGACCCCATTGTAGGCTCAGCTCCCACATCTTCGTCTTCTTCAACCAGGTGATGATGCGCTGACCTGCCAAGCTCCAGAGTCACCCCATTGCTAGAAGCAGTCTCCCAGATCATGTGATCAGAAGGAGATGCGTACTTGCTCATCGAGTTTGTCGCTGGATCCCGCAGCGATCTCACTCGCTTGAGCTGCACCAAGGTTCTTGACAGTGGGACATCCACAGACACAGAGTGACGCCTCATGTCCATCATCTTGAATATGCACTTCTCCGTTCCAACTTACCCAGCAATAATGAAAGATAGTATCTTCAATGTTGACATGGAAATGTGGTCCTTCTTTTGATTAGGACATGACCCATTGTAGCAAAGTCACTGCAGAAGATCAGACAAAAGAACCATAAGAACACAGGTTTCCGTACATGCCCTGATTCTCCCCTTGTACAGCCAACAAGGAGCTTCAACTCAGATGAGAGATCAGGTCAAGATCGTAGCTGGACACATCATCAAGTCTGATAAAACGGTACTAAAGTGAATCATTTGCATGGCTTTTGAGCTCAAACAGAAAATGCTGCATGTTCCGTATCTCCAGTATATATTAAATCCAGGCCAGAACTTGAGACAGATATATAAGCATAAAAGAGGAGGAGCAGATTTTTAAAAAAGAAGTAATGTTTAAGGCTATCTTAGTGCAGTATTGGAGCATTTATTTTGTATACTGGAACAGGCCCATAGAAACGAAGTATGAAATCTCGAGGTCCCAGAATCATTCAATAAGCACAGATCAAGGCAGTAAAAATGAAATGCCTCATTTTTGCTGTACAAAGGAATCAAGAATGAGGCGTCACTTCTCCCTTTTCTAACCGAAATGAAAGGTAAAACAGTGCAGATAATCCACACGTTCTCTCCTTTTCTAACGAACGTGGGGCTCCTAGGAAAAAACAAACAGCAAGTGTGGAGAAAACAATCAAAAAGTCAAATCCTGCCCCTAGCCTCAGCCCCAGACCCCCAGTAGCCTGCACTTAAAAGTAGAAGAGATTTGCACAATTGCAAGTACCAATCACCACCAACCTCTCGTAGAAATATGACATGGCACATTGGCACAGCAAACCAAAAAAAAATCCAAATAAAAACTACTCAAAGGACAGCGAAGAACCCCTCTCAGAACCTCAAATGAAATCACTGAAGATTGCAAAAATCTTTGGGCCCATCTCCCCCATCTCCCAACCAGCAATGGCCCTCTTCCTGCTACCGCATAGAGATGCAGCGACCGGTGCATTCCTTGTCGTTTAGCTCCTCGCAAGAACACGGATCAGAAACACAGTTCAAAAACCCCACAAAATTACAAATCAGTGCCGCGGCATTGCAAAAGAACCACGAGATCCAGCGACGGGGCAAGCAAACAACGAGACGCGCGGCGAGGGAGGCAGGAGACCCCGTCCGGAACGGAGGGGAAGGGAACCCGTCGGGATTAAAGCGATGAATGCGCGAGGAACAATGGAGGACGCCTTCTCACCAGAAGGAAACCCGGAGGAGGCGGCGGCGGCGGCGGCACGGGCCCAGGGAACGGCCAGGGCTTTTGCCTCGACGGGGTCGGGACAGCGCCGCGTGAGGCCTGCTCTGGTACGGTGCAGCGTGGTAATGGTAGCGGCGGGTACAGTCAGCTTGCTAATCAGCCGGTCGGCCCAGCATCTCACCACCTCACCTCACTCAGCTGAGCTCGCGCGGCTGGAGCCTGGAGGGGGGAGGAGAGCGGGGAGTGTGAGCAGCACCAGCCAGCGGCAGCTTGGGTGTGGCCATGTGCTCAGTGGCAGAACGGCACGGAAAAGGGCAGGTTTGGGGGTGATTAAACAAGTGCAGTGGACCAGTGGTCATGGCGACGGGTGCAGCGGCAGCACACCCCACAGTCCTGGGCGGTGGGGCCGCTGCAGTCTCGGCGATCGTGCCGTAGCGATGGCGTTTCTGTAGTTTTGCCAGAGGCCGGAGGGTGGTGCCGGCCGTGCGCAGCAGAGAGGGTGTGTGTGAGTGAGGGAAAGGCCGCTAGGCTTTTTGTTCGTTGCGGTGGCTGTCTCCGAACCAGAGGAGAGAGGAACGAAGAAGTGAGCCTTTCACGTGCACACGGCACCTCCGTTTTGCTTGAAATTACACAAGGGTCCTCTTTAAGTCCGGTTTTTGTGCTGTAGCACAAGAAGCGCACGGTGTAGGACAAATGAACCAACTTCAGATCGTTTTTCGTAGGTGACCTTGATTGGAGGAAGTACATCACTACTTTCTCTGACACTTTTTTTTGTAACGAATCAGCAGGAAAGCTACCTGTTATCTTAAAAAGCAGGAAAATCCTCATAGACACTGTATAGAGAGAAAAAGTTACGACAGCAACAACAATGACAATTTTGTTGCTAAGTAAAATATTTTGTATAGATAGCTCTTGGAGACTTGGTACAGAACATATATATACTACTGCACCACAAACTATGTATACTCCTTTTCCTCTCTTTTCTAATGACTGCAAACATTGGGACCAAATTATAGTTCACTTTTGTTTTGTCCAAAGTCAGACTTATCTATTTTTGACCAAATTTATAGAAAAATACACTAACATATAAAAGATGTTAATATGTGTTTTTGAAAATTTAGTTATTACTCTACCGTTTCATGCTTCGAACAAGTGCATTGGACGTGATGACCTCGCTCGAGCCCCCATTATTGCTATTCGGAGCATAATTGCATAAAGCCTCTGCCCCTTCTAAACCAGTAAACCATCTCTTCAAAAATTTATACCTCTCGAGGCCTGGATTAAGATGTCAAGGGGCTAAAAATGAAAAATAATACATGAGATCTCTTCTTTAAGTCCTAATAACTTACTTTTGTCGATCAAGGCCCTCAAACTAGTTCAACAGACCTCCATCTCATCATCTCAAAAAAAAAGAATTCCTTGTCCGCTTCCTCAAATAAATATCTTTTATTGTAGGGTTTGAACTGCAAATATGAGAGTCAAGGAATTCCAACAAATAGCGCCTTGAATGGCATGAAAAGACAGGATGACAAAATGGAAAGAAAAAAACACACACACGTTCGCGTCATGTCAATGCCTATGCCCAATGTCCCAGAAACGCAAAAAAGACGTGCCGTGAAATACTAGCAGGAAATTTTCTTCGAGAAGGACGAAAGAGAGAGAAAATTTTCTTTGGATGTGTGCCATGCGCGTCTGACGATGTGCGAGGAGCATGCCAATGGGTATCATCGCCAGAAACCTACTGTACGGAGTACTACCCCTACCGTTACAGAACGTGAAAGGCTATGCAATAGGGGAAAGCATCTCTGCTGCATGCCTCCAGTTGCGCCGTGCACTACGGAGAGGCCATGTGTTAGTTCGCGAAATTTAAGAATTTAGCTATTGTAGTATTTTTATTTTTATTTGGTAATTAATGTTTAATTATTACTAATTAAGCTTAAAACGTTCGTCTCGTGATTTTCAACCAAACTGTGCAATTAGTTTTTTTTCGTCTACATTTAATATTTTATACACGTATCGTAAGATTCGATGTAATAACTACTGTAGTATTTTTTAGGAAACTTTTTGAATCATCGCACGTCCAATCGAAATCCAGCCTTGCGTCGCGCAAACACATGGTGCCCACCCTTTGACCGGAATGAACGTTCTTCTCTGTTATTCCTCCGGCCAATTTTTTTTTAAAAAAAAAACAGCGTAATTTTAGCTTTTTTAATTTTAACCCTGTCTATAAAAAAAAATATTAATAGTATTATAGTAACATCGAACCAGTACTGATATTGAATTGGCCACAAAATATATTTTTGTAGCATATATGTTTTGATATAAATATGATATTTTTTATAAATTTAGTTAAACTTAAAAATAAATTGACTTGCATCAAATTTATAGTTATACTTTTGTACAAAACATGTCGGGACTTTTCATTTCCTGTGGCCCAGGTGGAATTAATTAAGTCGTTTGTCTTGTGTATGGAAAGTTGGAGGGAAGACACATCATTTAGAAATATATCTTGTGTATGAACAACGTAATCCATAGTCCGTGCTATTATCATTTCCTTTTATTCAGAGAGTGTTTGGATGCCGGCCACTGTTGGGCACGCCTAAAGTGCGGCATGGTGTGGCGTAGAGTTTTTCGGCGCCGCACCTGAGGCATAGTTTTCTAGGGCCAGCGCCACACTTCATGGCGAGTTTTCCATTATTGCAAGATTCTATGGCTGCCTCAACCACGTAATAAGCTTGCCACCGCTGTGGCATTGCGGTGTGTGGCTGGAAATCAAATGGTCTCTGATCCTCCATGCACGCACCGGCTCTATACACGTACTCCTACGTACGTCTTGTTCGATCGGTCGTCGTTTGTGTATCATTTGTTAGCTAAAAAGGCCTGATTATGATTACTAGAAGCTACTCCCTACGGTAACCTTCGACATGTGCAATCAAATCTCTGCTCCCTGTCTTCATGCATATTCCCTCCGTACTTAAAAAATGAAGTCGTTTTGGACAAGGCTTGGGTCAAATATTGAGAATATAAATCACGAATAACTTTTAAGTTGTTAAGTTTGGAAATATGAAAACCATATGTATAGATTTGTCGTGAAAAATACTTTCACAAAAATTTACATATATCACTTTTTGATAAATATCTTTATAAAAATAAGTAGTCAAAATTATGCTTTGGAGACCGTATTGCTGTCCAAGACAACTTTATTTTTGAGTATGGAGGGAGTGTGTGCTTGCTGGTTCTTCTAGGTTTTGTACCGGTACTAAGCCCTGTGTAGTAGTAGCAGAACTTAGGGTCTACAGACTCTACACGACGCCTAGCCCGAAAACTAAACACTTGCCTGAACAGGGCATAGATGAGCTAGACGAGTAGCTGCTGTGATATACTATGGCCTCTTGACATTGCAGTAGTTTTAGCAGGAGTGCACCGCTGAGTGCAGGAGACATCCGTGGTCTTCCAGCCATGATGCGCCATCATTAACCATGGCCAGCTTTCTTTTACTTTGCTCTCTAAGACGAGCGCTTAACACAGTTTTAAGCGATGGATCGAAGGGGAGAGCCTAAACGTACTACTGTACTGTACTCCCACATGCAATCACTGATGCCGGCTGCTGCTGCTGCCGCCGCCGCCTGTGCCCTGTAGAGAGCATCGATGATTGGGTCCTGGGCACGTGCCGAAAGCCTCGCTCCCAAAAGATTCTCAGCTCCAAGCCTGCGAGTGGCGATCGGTACTACTACTCGGTGTGTGTACTCATCACTCATCAGTAGTACACTGCTCTTTGTTGTAGCGGTGTTTCTCTTCTTGCTGTACAACATGCATGCATATGGATGATCATCTCAGAAGATGTGAAGCTTCAGTTCATTTCACCGCTCGTAGCAGGTGCGGTACGTGCAAGCTCTACATAGGACCACTATAAGAGTACGCAGCAGCATGCGGTGGATCAGGTTCGGGTGTGGTAACCTGAAGTCCTGAACTGAAAATGCTGAAATTAAGTTTCCTGCTGCCACTCTGATAAAAACCCAGCGCGAATTTTATGCCCCAACAGGCCATGGCTACGCTGCATGTCCTTGATGTTCTCCCATCGTCGTGCGTGCTGCAAGGGCTGCGACGCGTACGTGGTCCACGCAAAAAAAAAATGTATCTAGAAAAAAAACTTGCTTTGGGCCGGGACACTCAGCGGATGATCTACAGCTTAAGCGAGGATCGATCAGACAACTAGACAAGACTACACGTTGTACTGTAGAGTGTAGAGAGAGTAGAGAGTCTCGTGCGCCTCACTGGCGTCACCGGAAACCGGTGGCCTTGAGCATGCAGCTCTTGCACGGCCTCCCTTGGATTCTTGAACGACGACGACGAGAAGGGCCGGATTCGCGTCTGTTTGGCGCCACGTGCATGCATGCGCCCATCGTGCGTGGCACTGGCGCACACGCCGCCCGTTTCCGGTGTTCCAGATCGGCGCGGCAGAAGACGCAGATAAACAAAAGTGCTGCTGCTACGCCGGTGCCCCGCCCGATAGGTTTATTTGTCCCGGTGCGGCTTGTCATCCATGGCTCCCTCGTCCCCGCCTGCCTGGCTGCTCCGTGCCTCGTGCATCGATCGGCGTTCGCAAAAACAAGTGCAAGCTGCTTCCTCATCACCTTTTCCAACCGATCCTTTCACGAGGTTGCTAGCCAAAAAAGAAAAAAACGCACACATGCAAACGCAGCTTGGCGCGGTGCCTCTTCGTTCTCCTAATCTCGTTGTTTTTTAGGAAGAAAAAAAAAGAAATTGCTTTGCTGCCTGATCAAACCGCAACAGAGAAAGTTCACGTTACATCCTTAACTTTTGCGAAAGTCTGCTTTTCCTCTCTAAACTCTAAAACCGGATAAACCACCTCTTGAACTTTTAAAACCGTTCGTTTTACCTCCCTGACCGGTTATAAGCGGTTTTCAAAGGCGGTTTTGTCTTTGTCTTTTTTATTTATTTCTGCTGGATATTTGTAAAATCATGGTAAATCACAGAAAAATCATAAAATAGAAAATCCAATTTCGTTAGACTTTACATGATTAGATCTACACAGTGACCATATAATATGGTATGCTTTAGTATACTTTTTTTGCTATAGCTTTAGATCTATGTTTTTCTATAATTAATTCATAGCTGCAGTATCTATGGTCCAATTATGAAGAACTTTTTTGATGGGCTAATTATTGTATATTTGAACCGTAGTAAAAATTTCATACTCATTGGATCATGTATAACTTAGTTATAGATTTATTTTATAACTAAGTTATACATGATCCAATGAGTATGAATTTTTTACTACAATTCAAGTATACAATAGTTAGCCTACCATAAAAATTTCACCACATTTAGACAGTAGAAACTACAGCTATAAATTAATTACAGAAAAACATAGATCTAAAGCCATAACAAAAATGTGTACTAAAGCATACCATATTACATGTTCACTGTGTAGATCTACTCATGTGGAGTCTAACAAAATTGGATTTTCTATTTTATAATTTTTCTGTGATTTACTATGATTTTTCAAATATTCAATCGAAATAAATAAAAAAGAAAAAAGACAAAACCGCCTTTGAAAAGCGCTTATAACCGGTCAGGGAGGTAAAACGAATGGTTTTAAAAGTTCAGAAGGTGGTTTACCTGGTTTTAGAGTTCAGAAAGGAAAAACAGACTTTCGCAAAAGTTGAGAGATGTAACGTAGACTTTTTCCAACTGCAACGTCTATATCATCCTGTGTTGCAAGTTGCAGGGGCCTGTGGCAGTCCATTGTATTCCGCTAAGTTTTCGGCCCAACCACTTCCCGGCCCATGAAGCCCTGCGCCGCGTGACGAATCGCGAAGCCGACTGGCCTAAACCAACTCCCAACCAAGGCGGCGACGGGCCGACGGCTAAACCTAATTAAACCCCTCGACGCAGCCGCCGGCGGAGGGGAGGGGCACGGGGACAGAAAATGGCGGAGGGGAACGGCGGCAGCGGCAGCGGCGCCGCGGCGGGCGTCCGCGTGGGGGCCGAGTCCTCCGAGCCGAAGCGCGCCTCCCTCCGCGCCATGCCGCACGAAGAATGCGTCGAGGGCATCCGCTCCGCGCTCAAAAGTACGCGCCCGGCACCACCACGGCCGCCCGCTCCTGGTTCTTCCGTGTGCTGACCCCGTGCTGTCATGTCAATCCGGTGCGCAGATCCGACGGTGCGGTTTCTGAGGGAGCGGATGGAGAAGGCCGGATGCCAGGTGTGGCCGCGCCTCATCCAGGCGGCAACCTGCTCCAGTGCCGGCGGCTACGCCAGCGGGCATGGGGTATGCTCTTCTTTGCTTCCCTTTCCCCATCTTTTGGCTTCCAAAGGATCGTCGCCATTGCCCATTGGTAGATAGGGTGCAAGTAGAAGGCTAGAAACTTATCTTGACCAATAGCGCTGCTGTATAATCCGCTTGGAATGTGCTCCTATCAGTCTGCTCACAGTTAGGAATGATTCAGTGCAACATGCTACGAACGATCTATTCTTCATTTGGCAAATGACAGTCCTTTAGCTGTTTTTGATATGACTACTACATGCTAATTTGGCTCAGAATTGGCTACCATAGTGCTCAAGATTCGCCATCTCAGGGCACCTGAAACTGTGATATGCCAAAAGTGTGATATCTCCTCTCAAAATAAAAAGGGGTGTCAGAGCTAGTGATGAAGTATGTTGGACTGGCTTATGAGCTTGATTGCCTGTTCCCTTTAGGTAGATGTAGTTCATTGTATATCAATTGGTAACTTATTGCGTATAGTTAGAAACTAAAGACCCTTTCACCTTTTGTGTTGGATGGGGCTACAAGTTGGCAGTGTAGATTTCTATGCTATTGTTCGTTCCTGGGACACTGCTTTGATGAACACTTGGGTATTTGGACAGCATAAAGTTACTGTGGAATGTATGGGTCTCCTACTTGCAACACATCAGCTAATCTCATGGTTCACGTGGATATGGCACCTTTTTTTCTCAGTAATATCGTAAATCGTAATAACTATGTGCTTATGTGTTTGTCAAAAAACACTGAATTCTTTAATGCTTTGATTCATTTGTCATCTAGTACTCTATTTTCCTAGTCGACTACTAATGGCAGAATAGGCTTAATTTTGCAATGATTGTGTCCAGATAAAAGTTTGCTGCAATCACATGGCTTTTCAAGATCAGATTACCCAGGTCCTTATTCATGAACTGATACACGCTTATGACGACTGTGTTGCCAAAAATCTGGACTGGAAGAATTGTGCTCACCATGCTTGCTCTGAGGCAAGAAAGCTCTCCCCTTTTACAATGTCATGTATTGTTGCATGAAAACTTATGCTTGCTTTAATGCCTGCACATTCTTAGATTCGAGCCAATCACCTTAGTGGTGATTGCCATTACAAACGTGAATTGTTGCGTGGTTTCATGAAGATAAGGGGTCATGAACAAGTAAGTCTCTTTTCTAACCTTGTGACTCATATTCGAGCTACAAAGTACAAACCACATGCGCCTCTGTTACCTAGCTGTTTTTTCTCTGTTCTCTACTCGCATAACATAATTGTATATCTACTTGCTTCCTCCTCCACAACAACAACAACAACAAAGCCTTTAAGTCCAAACAAGTTGGGGTAGGCTAGAGTTGAAACCCAGCAGAAGCAATCAAGGTTCAGGCATGTGAATAGTTGTTTTCCAAGCACTCCTATATAAGGCTAAGTCTTTGGGTATATTCCATCCTTTCAAGTCTCCTTTTATTGCCTCTACCCAAGTCAACTTCGGTCTTCCTCTGTCTCTCTTCACGTTACTATTCTGGCTTAGGATTCTACTATGCACCGGTGCCTCTGGAGGTCTCTGTTGGACATGTCCAAACCATCTCAACCGGTGTTGGACAAGCTTTTCTTCAATTGATGCTACTCCTAATCTATCATGTATATCATCGTTCCGAACTCGATCCCTTCTTGTATGACCGCAAATCCAACGCAACATACGCATTTCCGCGACATTTATCTGTTGAACATGTCGTCTTTTCGTAGGTCAACATTCTGCACCATACAACATAGCAAGTCTAATCGCCGTCCTATAAAACTTGCATTTTAGCTTCTGTGGTACCCTTTTGTCACAATAGTTAATTTTGGCTTTGTTCTGAGTCAAACTTCTTTAACTTTGTCCAAGTTTGTAGAAAAACACTCAAACATCTAGAATATCAGATGAGTTTCATTAGATTCTTTATGCAATATATTTTGATAGAGAATTTATTTGAACTCGTAAATGCCAGTATATTTTCTAAAAGCATGGTCAAAGTTAGAGAAATTTGACTTAGGATAAACACAAAATGAACTATAATTTGTAATGGAGGGGGTATGAACTATCAAAATTTAATTTATGTGTGTTAGCAATAAAATACTCAGTTACTATTGCCAAATATAAAATGCATCTGAGGATACTGAGATTTTTCTTGTGCTTCCGATGGCTCTCTTGAGTTCATTTTTTTAGTTTCAACTAATATCCTCTAATTGTATTTTTTGCCTAATTGAATTTCATCTACTGTATCATTTCTGTTTATTTCTTAAAGGACTGTGTCAAAAGGCGGGCTCTGGTGTCTCTGAAAAACAACCCATACTGCTCAGAGACTGCTTCAAAAGATGCAATTGAAGCTGTATGGGATATATGCTACAATGACACGCGCCCATTTGATAGAGCTCCATGAAATCTTTTCAGGACTGGGATACACTAGCTATTTTGTGCAACCTGTTTTGATATTCTGACGCCCTACAGAAAACTGTATTTCAGCAAACTGTGACAGCAAAGTACAGCTTTTTTTTCCCCTGCTGTAGCCAAGCCGTGCTGCATCCGTGATGAGTCTGCGCACATTGTAACGATTTAGTTCGAGTAATTCAATTCTTTTGTGCGACATCCCGACAGTTCAATAAGTTATAAACATAAAGTTTGTCGGTAGCGTGCATACTCTTCAGAAGGAAATTGCTGTTGATGTTGGTGTGTTGTGCCATTATATTTGTTAGCATCAACATGTGGAAATGCATCCACCGAAGTTCTCAAGTCTCAACTCAACCATCTCAAGCCATTAAATTACCCACCAGGAACTAAAAGAACAGTAGGAGAATAAGTTAGAAGCTTCTTAGGGGAAGCTGAGATGATATGGAAATTTGAAGTTTGAACCATCTCTTGAAAACTCTTTGTTCTAGACCAGCTTGATCCGCAAGAGATAAATAGTCTATATATAAGGAGTACTCTACCTAGTTAACTAGAGCTATGTTCGTGGACGGAATTACTAGGTTATCTGGAACAAGTTTTCCAGAGACAAATTCATAATAGTCGGAATAACTCAACTTGAGCTTGAAAGAAAGGTTTCCTGGAGCTCCCTCCTATGAAAATGGAGTGGCAATGTAGAATGGTTGATCAACTAGCTATTTGGATTCAAGGTGCTTATCAGCCTAGTATTCTTTTCCGGGTAGGTTGGTTTAAGCAAATGTACGGGTGGGAATGATCCGGCCCTTTCATATCGAAAGACAGTCTGAATGTCGAAAGAGAGACAAATTCATAATATACCAGTGCTTTATTTGACTCTATCAATTTAAACATGTCTGAAATGTCAAGACTCCCCAAAAACTGCATGGTGGAACTTTATTTATTTTTCATAATACTCATATGAGCGCATATGTGCCTTACCTCTATAAGCACCACTGACGGATTGAATTAGTAGATCTTGAGAATGATAAAGTCACTATAGGTGGCCCGCTGTCGGAGGCACATCAACTTTTACAAAAACAATACATAATTTCATCTTCAATTAAATATAAGAAAATACACGCACTTGTATATAGAAGTATATTAATTATTTAATTGTAACAGAATAAAAATAAATTTACTGGTAAAACTGATTCAATAATAAAAGAAATTAACACTTGCTATTCCTTGGTTTTTCTCATACTGAAATTTCATTAACCAACTCTCCTTGTGCATAAATAAATCAATGTGGGCACATGACCACTCAATAGATCCCCAAAACTTTTCCACGAGGCACTAAAATAATTTTTTAGAACTTATCACAAACCTAAATGCTTTGAGCAAGTTTAATATCATATTCAAATTCGAATTGATGGAGTTAAAAAGAATATCAAGTCAATATTAATTCCAAACTCGGTTTGGGCTGCTTCTTTGTCGTCCCATTCCTTTCTCCCGCACCCGAGCCCAATCTGACCTGCGGCCTTTTCTCTCCTTATTTCTCTTTAGGCCGAATAGGCCGCCAGCCACTCCCCAATTAACCCAACATGCGTGACACACGACCCCGCACATCAGCGGCACAGCAGTACAGCACCAACCTGCGTCTGCCTGTGAGCCAGCACCGGCTTCCCTCTCTTCCTCCAGCCATGTGCCATATCACCATGCTTCTTTTAGGCCTTGTCCAATCCCCTCGATTTGGGGATTATGAACAAGCCCTTATGCTGACTTTCCATTGAGCCCATATAATGGTTCGCGTTCTTTTATTTTCTTTATTTTTCTATATTATATTCAAACATGTTTCTGCTTATGAATATTTCCTGTTCTATCTAGCTTTTGTCACCACCAGAATAGATGATTGCAATGGTCAAGCATAGAGAACCACTAATGTTATTGGAATTTCTAGCTTCAGGAGCATGCATGCCTTTTCCAGTTAAACAGTTGCCTAATTGAATTCTATCTGCAGTGGCATTTGCTCCATTTCTGAATGAAGGGAGCGTCAAGAGCTGAGCTCCGATGTCTGTTAAGAACAGCCGGACAGCCCAAACCGCGACTAACGAGTGATCTAGCGAGCCATGAACAGCATTATGTATGGTATCCTGAGAATGTACATGCAAAACCTTTGTATTGGTATTGCTGATCCAACTCAAGCTAACTTGATGGTATCCGAAGCTGCAGATCCTGATATGGTGAGTGACGACAGTATCATGTTTATATGTACCCCACAATCTTTAGCGATATCACCAATCAACTTTCACAAAGCATTAGGGCACTAAGATATTACTGTATGTTCCAGCTAAAGGCAACTCAAAATAGCATGGTACAGCTTATGAAGCTACATGTGCACTAGTCATCAGTAGCTACAAAATGATGCTCCATTCATCTGTATATATGCAGGTTGCAGGCTGATCTCGACGAGTTCCAAAATATTGTGTGCACAAAAGAGATCCTGGTGTGTTTGTTCTGACAGAAAAGAGCACTAACAAAGATTCAAAGTATGATCATCCCGACGATCACTAGCAGGCTATCTACTTTCACAAACTATCAGGGTACTTAAAGTGGCAGTAGGACTGCCGTTCTAGCGCTGCAGCCTCCTTTTCAGCTTAAAAACTGTCCTGAGGACAACTAATCTTCAGAGGCCACTGGCGGCTAGGAGTAGCGCTTCAGAGGCCACTGGCTGCAGCCCAATGGCACCGCAAATTGTTCACTATTCTAGCACTTTCTGCACAACAATAGCACGTGAATATTACTAGTAATAAGCAAATCCAGGCTACGCTCAGAGACCATGAGCCTACTGAAGAACCTAGAAACAATTTAACAAAAACCATGCTTAGTGGTACCTTTTGTGAATTCAAAACCACACTGTTTTACTACTAGCACTACTTAATATCGGCCTCGGTATTCGCGTGCGTGGTTCGCTCGAGCGAGTGGAGCTCACATGAGCCGCCATTAAACTAGCTCAGCAGCTCTCGGCCCCAAAAAGCCATGGCAGGGCCGCGGGCTTAAACAAAAGTCGCGAGCTCCAGAAACTACAGATTCTTCTCATGGGATGCGTCCCTCTTCCGAAGGCCGAGGCCGGGGAGGGGGACAGGACGGAGGTATTAAAACTCGGAACCCTGCACTGCCTAGAGCCAAATCTCCTGTGTCTTTGACTTGCGAGCTGCGTGCCCAACTGTCTTTGACGAGCCCTTGCCTCTATATATGCACACACGTACGCTCGCAGATGCAAGGAGGTAGGTGAGAGTAGCGAGACCGTGAGAACGAAACGAACACAGGTGAGGTGGTGAGAGAGCAGCAGCATGGTGTCGCTTGGGATTGTGAGGCTGGTCGCTCTGGTGCTCTTGGTAGTCTTCAGTTCATCACTGCATCAACAAGCAGGCGTTGGTGAGTCATCTAGTTGTTATGGCTTTGTTCATACATTTGCTGCAAATTAAATGCTGCTGCTACTATGTTAGTCTTTCATCTTTCACTGCTGTAACCTCTTCCATGTGAATGCTCACTGTTTAGTGATGACTGAGTCCTGAAAGTTTTTTTCATTTCGGTTCTGAAGGTGCTATTAGGCTGCACGACAGAAGGCAACACGCGCAGCAGTGGGCGGAGGAGAGGAATCAGCTGAGATCATACATGACCATGGACTACGCCCCATGGCACCGCCGCGTGCCCAAGCACAACTGATTCAGCTAGTATAGGGCGCAGGCAGATTTCAGAAAGCCAGAAGATGCTTTGAGCTCAAAGTCCATTATTCAGGCTCCAGCACCAACAACAACACCAGCAGAGCATCCATCGGAGCATGAAAACATTGAGAGATCAAGCTTTCTGATGCTCTCATCTCACTGTCAGAGTGTACGTTCTTCAGGCTCCAACATTAGCAGCATCTGCCGAAGCATGATGACAGGCAGGAGAAGTTGATAGTAGGTGCGATTCTTTTCGTTGTAGCCGTATGTGTATCTATGTGTCCACAGCGTGCCGATATATGCACGCAAATTTTGCCCCCCTGACCTAATGGTATTTCTAGGATAAATATATACGCAGCTATAGTACTACTAGTTACTGATCAGTGTCTACTCAGTTTCTGTAATAAGGTGTGTTGAGGTCTTGTAGTTTGGTTAGGTAAAGTTTCTGCTTCTTCTGTAAGTGCAACAGGAGGTACTAGAGTGGAAAGTTCAGACTCGGAAATGCATATGTACTGAACATGGTGGCCATAATGGAATAAGTACATTGAAGGAGCATTTGCAACATTGTCGCTCTGCCATTTTCATCAGTTCTTTATTTTCCTTCAATTGGAGGAAGTCGGTCAGCTTATTTTTGTTTCTTTTTTTCCCCTCATGGTAGACTCTAATAGCTAGTATTATTCACTAACTATTCATTTTTCCTGCATTGTCTCCTCTCTAACGATCATACTTCATGAACGAAGCCATGTAATAGTTGTTGCTTAAATTTGTTAGATATTCAGAACTAATGCTACGACGACGCGGCTGCTAGGTTTCAGAAGATGGATTCAGAGAAAGAGAAATGAGATGCCATTGGAACTGTTACACCCACAGCCCATATGGCTAGCATGCATTTCAATCTAAGTTTTACTAGCTAGACAACTAAAAAATGTAAGGATTTCTGAGTTTATCTTAAGTTACAAGTCATGAAACTGATTTCAGCCGTTACAAGTCATGGACACTTTGCTATTCTAGTACTATCTCTCGGTCCTAAAATATAAGGATTTCTGAGTTTATCTTAAGATAAAATAATATTGCTCATTTCTGAACGTTTAACCCAGTTTATAGAAAGGAGCATATTTTACGATATCATCTAAGTTTAGTCGACAAATACTATACCGCGCACCCTTGTGTTTTAGATCAAAATATGCTACCAGTACCTAGTTATTTGGCACAGACCGTAATTCACAGCTCTTGTAGCCTGAAACTGTACTTTTGGGAGCTGTAACTCATATACGGATACATGCAGCGGTGCAAGTGCAAGAGCACAGAACCAGAAGAGAAGAGCTTAGAATATTCAGATCTTAAGCCCGGTAAATATGGTGATGTCCCTTTTGGCAGGAGAGAGGATAGGCACGCTCCAACCCAACTTTTACTGAATGGACCGCGAAATCGACGGGCAAATACAAATACCGCGTTGTTCATGTTACGGCCGCTCGTCCTCCTGTTCACATCGGCGGGGCGGCAGCCGTACCACCAGTCACCAGACCAAAAGGTTGCTCCGACCGCCCTGATCGTCCTCCGGAAAGCGAGCGGGCAGCGCGATCACATGGATCGCCTGGGGCGCCGCGGAGGCCCCCGGCAGAACGGCGATTAGACTTTTGACTGGCCACCGGTTCCGCCGCGCTTTGACCCACCCTGCGCCCGCGGCGTGGGCGCGTGGCGTGCTATGGCATGGCAAGGCGCGGCCTCAGCTTCGGCAACGGAGACGTTGCCTTTCCGGAGCCGTTCCAGTTTCAGACGTGTCGTCGTACGGCGATGAATGCCCAACATACATCTTCAGGTGAATGGTGGTCGGCCGGATCCGTTCCCGTCCGGAGTCCGCCGTCCAGCCATTTGCATGTGTGCTGCGCCGCATCTACAGCACAGTCGCACGGCCGGCGAAGTGCACCGGGCTGCCGGGCAGTGGACCGCGCGCCTACATACGTACTGTCATCAGACGGGCAGTGCCAGGGGCAGCTCGGCGTGCTGGGCATCGTGATTGCCCGGGGCGTGAAAGCGGGGGAAAAGCCAGCGAGTTTGCGCGCAGTTTGGAGCACGCAAAATGGGCGCGCGTAGTAACGGTACGTCGGTACCGAGCGGCACGAAGTGGAGATCGACATCGTCGCGGAAGCCCATTCGCCGATCGATGGACCCCGTAACAGGCCGAGCTCCAACCCGGTCAGATTCGGAGGACGAGGCGCAGCGCAGGCAAGTGAAAAACCCAAGACTTGCCTGGACCCCGTCAGGTCAGGCCGTCACCCGAGGGCCTCCACGAGCGGCCGTACATCGCGCGGTTAAAGAAACGCAACCGAGACGTCGGGTCCCGGCGAGATGAGCCAGCCCCGAAAATCCGAAATGCACCGAACCCGCGAGCCGGACGCTGGCGGTGGCGGCCTTGCCGAGGCTGGCCGCTGGGCGAGACGTGGTGCCGTGGCACGGTGGCAGCCTCGCCGAGGAAGGGAGCCAGGGACGTGTGCGGTTGGTCGCGCCGCGCGTGGTACGTACGCGCCGTGGAGACCGAGGTGACGCACGGGCGCGCCTTGAGATCGGGGCCGGGGTGTCCGGACTACGGAGCCGGACGAGGACGGGCTGGCAGAGCCCTCGACACGAGGTCTGGTGCGCCGCGCCCGCCAATGCACGGCACTCTCACTCCCCTCGCCCCAAGAGATGCCCGCCTGTGTGGCCAGCCCGCCGCTGTTGCTTTGCTTGCAGTCGTTAGTCGTTCCGTTCGTTCGTACACATGTTCACTGGTACGCTGGTGCGTGGCTTTGCAGCGCTTGCAAAACAGAGGCGGCGGTCTGCTGCTCGGCGCTTTCAGGCTTGCTTTCCCCGTTTGTTTCAGGCAGGCTCATTCAATAATATTTTTTTCTCACAATAAACTAGCACCAGCCAGTCCAAACCAGCCCAGAAATCAACCAACGAACACGTCGTTCGTGTGTGTTTGGTTGCAGAGACTAAAGTTCAGTCCCTCTCGTATCGAACGTTCAGATGCTAATTACGAGGACTAAACATGAGTTAATTATAAAACTAATTACACAGACGGAGACTAATTTACGAGATGAATCTATTAAGCCTAATTAATCCATCATTAGCGCATATATTACTGTAGCACTACATTGTCAAATCATGGACTAATTAGGTTTAATAGATTCGTATCGTAAATTAGTCTCAATCTGTGCAGTTAGTTTTATAATTAGTCTATATTTAATACTCAAAATTAGTGTTCAAACATCCGATTTGACCCTTTTGTAGCCTTTCAGTAACGGGCTTGCCAGCGCGCTCGTACGTTTGGACAGCCACGCCGTTTCTCGCGTCCAAGCGAGGTCCATCCCACCCCAAAAGTCACCAGCATCAAGAAAGAGGGAGAGGGGACGGCGGATGCCCAAACAGTGTTGGGAGGAGGAGGAAACATCGAGGCGAGAGAACAGAAAGCGATGAGAAGATACAACATTCGATCTATTTTTTGAAACATTCAGATGCAACACTTGCAATATATGTCTGAAGACGGATGAAACACTTGAAACAAACATCTAAAACACTTGTGGAAAACGCCTGAAAAACACTTGAAAATCATTGCAAACGTATGCAACATCAAGATGAAACACTTGCAAATATGCATATAAAAAAACCTGGAACACTTGAAATATATGCTTGCAATATACATGTACATGCAACATCCAAATCTACTTTTGCAACGTTCAGATAAAACACTTGCAACATACGTCTAAAACAGAAACATCTGAAACACTTAAAACATACTCTTACAACATGCGCTTTCAGTGTAGCATCTACTTGCTATTTGGATGAGTGAAGGCTCGTCGACGCACAGCTCGATACTGCGGAGTGGAGGGAGGAGATACCAGCGGGCGGGCGGCTGCGCGGCCCAACGGGCCATTCTCGCGCTAGTTCCCGTGGTCGTCCGCGCAGTGCAGTCGGTCGGTGCGACTAGGTCGCCCGAGCCACCGCCGGGCCCCGCCGCGGACCTCATCCGCCACGTCGTGGAGCACGAGTCCCGCCTCTGCCCTGAGCTACTGGAGCACAAGATCCTCAAGAAGACCGTCACCATCGTGTTGTTCCTCAAGACCGACGTCGCGGTTTCAGACCAAGGCCGCGTTTAGTTCGGCCGATTTGGCGCCGGCCAAATCACTGTAGCGACACTGTTGCTACAGTGTCGTTTTGTTTTTATTTGATAATGATTGTCCAATCGTTGACTAATTAGGCTCAAAACGTTCGTCTCGCAAAGTACAACTAAACTGTGCAATTAGTTTTTTATTTCGTCAACATTTAGTACTCCATGCATGTACCGCAAGTTTGATGTGACGGGAAATCTTCTTTTTGTATAGTGCCAAAGTTTGAAATTATGGGAAACTAAACATGGCCCAAGAACGCGCGCCTCCGCACCGAGCTCGATGCCGCTAGGACCGGCCAACAGCGGGTGGTTGTGTTGGAGAAGGAGATGCCAGAATTGTTTTCTTTTCTTGGAGAAGACGTGAGCAGACTTTGTATTGGACTCCGTAGACCCACAAAGGACACGTTCGAAGCGTCGGATGCCGTTAGGAGAGCATTACTGTTTCATTTCAGTAAGGCCCCGTTTAGTTGCCAAAAAATTTTGCATAGTAACTGTCACATCGAATCTTACGGCAATTGCATAGAGTATTAAATGTAGACGAAAAAAAAAGCTAATTACACGGTTGGTCGAGAAATCGCGAGACGAAACTTTTGAACCTAATTAGTCTATAATTAGACATAAATTACCAAATACAAACGAAATGCTACAGTGAACCAAAATCCAAAATTTTTTTTTGATCTAAACGCACCCTAAGCTCCGGCCTCCGAAGTTAATCTGCTTCTTAGGACCACCGACCACCGGCCCATTTTTCTAACTCCGATCGTTGGGCCAAGATCGTCGGGCGACCACCAGCCCATTGTACCTACTCGGATGTTGGACCAAGATTCCTTGGAACGCAGAAATATTAGGCAGCGTTCGGTTACGGAGAAACAGTGCCACGGAACCGTTCTGCAGTCAAATTTATATAACCGTGAATGAGTGGAACGATTCGTGGCCAGGAATCTACCTAACCGAACAGGCCCTTACTGAAATTGTATACGATTTTTGTAAAAGTCAGTACATTTTTACAAGAACAAAATGGAAACCGATTTTTTTTCTCTATTCCACAGAAGGCCTAAGTAGGGAAGGAAAATTTTCTTTTGACCCTAAAGTGTGGCGATTGTTCGGTTCTCTTTCCGTATTTATAAAATCAGATTTCTAGTTTTTATTTTACTCAATTTTTAAAACCATTTATTATTGCACCTTAAACGATTTTGGATTATGGTTTTGGTTAGTATGATGTCGCGTTAACTGCTGGGGGTTTTCATTGATACTTTAGGAAGGTAAATTGGACAACTGTTTTTTTTTTTTTTTCAAAATGTATGCAATTAAAAACCATAAAATATGCTTTAGCCTTAGAAATTTTGTTTTAGCTTAGAAAAATTTGAAACCGGTTTAATATTTTTTGCTAAAATCAGTTCTATCTTATGGTGACTAAGACTGTCTCCAACAATGAGAACCTATACACAGCACCCATTCTCTGATTTGGGTTTTACACAGTAAAAAGCATACGCATCCAAAACTCGGCTTCTCCAGCAGACAACCCAAATCGCTGTACAGAGGCCCCGCCGAGCACGGAGCTCTGCCCGGCGCCCCAGTACAACAGCGAGCAAAGCAAGACCCCTCCTTGCTCTGCCGTGCACGGAGTTGGAGCACCACCACCATTCCTGCAGCAGCAGGAAGCAGCCTCCCCCTCCTCTTCCTCCTGCTGGAAGAGCACGCGAGCGAGAGAGATACAAGTGATGGCGCTGCTGTTGCTCCTGGTGGCCATGCTCGGCGTGGTGCTGGCGAGCAGCCTGCTGCTGCGGTGGAACGAGCTCTGGTACAGCCGCCGCCGGGGCCTGCCGCTAGGCACAATGGGGTGGCCGCTCTTCGGCGAGACCACCGAGTTCCTCAAGCAGGGGCCCAGCTCTTGACCCGCGGCCGGCGAGATCCAGACGAGCGCGGCGGTGGCCCCCCGGATCCAAGCGACGGCGGCAACCCAAGCTCGCGCGTGGCGGCGGCTCCTCACCGCTGCTTCTGCGGGCGCACGGCACCGTGCACGCCCGCGCCGCCTTCGTCCTCGACGACCCCGCAGCCCGCGTGCGCCACCACCGGGCCGCGCTCCAGGCGGCCCAGCGCGCCGTCGAGCTCGCGCCGGAGTCCATCGAGCTGGCCCACTTCCACGCCATGCTGCTATTCGACGCCGCCAACGGCGGATGCGCCTACGAGGAGGTCGTCGCCGAGTGCGAGCGCGGCCTCAGCATCGAGGTCCCCTCCGACCCTTCACCCCACTCCCTCAGTGTTTTGCGTCGTCGGAAGAGACGACGCTTTTTTGCCTTGCAAGTCGCCTGCTACGCAAAATGCCTGCCTGGTTTGCCTCCTCCGTTGGAGCGCGTTTTCAGGACGTAAAACACTGTGCAGCACGTATTTTGCGTTTGGGTCGTCCACTGGCTGCTCTGTTGGAGACAGTCTAACTTGGGACAAATTGGGTCTTCTATGGACTTATTTAGTTTTCATTTGCTAGTAGATGCTCTCATGTCTATCGTAATTATTGTTTACGTCGATGCTTGATCTTAACTATATAAAAGTTCAAGTGACTTTGATAGCAACACAAATATCATGTAACGATATCTTTAATAAGAACAAAAGTATCACTTGATCATGTTAGTGCCACTTGATTCTATCGATGACAATGTTAGTGCAGAAAAGCATGGAGTCTTGTCTTTAAAGTGTGAATGATATAACTCATAGGTATCACACCGCAAACACCAGCAATACAAAAGAAAACAAGAAAAAAGATAACGAGAGTATCTACCATCAAGAGTAGTCTATGTGACATGGCCTTCTACATAGTCCAATTGGTCAACATCGACTAATCATAATAGATATCCAGAACATTTGCTAGCAAATAAAAAGTAAAAGAAGTCCATAGAAGATTCAAATAAATTAATTCTAGGAATCGTACGATAGAGCATGATTTAGGGAAAATCTGAAACTAGTCTCATAGTTTTTAAGCTAAAATTTTCAATGACTTTTCTAAGATTAAATCATATTTTAGGATTTTTAATTGTCCATTTTTTAGGGAAAAGATATTTTGATTTTTTTAATAAAAAAGTCCAATTTATTCCCTCGCAACTGATTTGGCACCACGTAGGATGGTGATATGACGCTATGTCAGATAAAATCACCTTCCAAAACTTCCTAGCGTGAAAAGCAAATGGTTTTAAATATTTAGTAATGGTAAGATCCAGCTTTAGAATGAAAGGAGTCCGTCTTAGCAGCCCTATTAAAAGAGCTTTCGCATCATATTAGGCCTTTGGCCCTCTTACCGTACAGCAGCCATCTCTCGAGTCTCGACCCTAGCCCACCATCCTCCTGTCCTCGCAAGGGTGGCCGTCCACGATGAGCAAAGTGGGAACGGGGCGACTAGCGTCCAGACGTCCGGACGCAACGTTCGTCCGAACGCTGCTCTCGTGCCCGCGCTCTACACACCCCGCGCCCGACGCATGCCCCATGCTCATCCCCGCTCCGAAGGTAGCAAACGTTCAGACCGACCTTCCCGTGCCTACGCCTGACGCACGCAGAATGGAGGCCCGCGTCCCATCCCACCAAATGCGTCTAGCCCGTGCCCATCCCGACCGATTTGCCGCGACATCCCCTCCCTGTCGCTCTCATGTTCGTGTCCTCCATCTTTGCCACATCAGAGAGTCGCAGCAGCAGGACCACCGAAGGTTAAACTTTTTCCACACCTATATCCAGATCTACTTTTGTAACACTTAGATGAAACAATTGTAACATACGCCTGAAAACAGATGAAACATTTAGAGCATACACTTGCAACATAGCCATTTGCAACATATGCAACATCCAGATAAAACACTTGCAACATACGTATAAAAACAAATTAAACACTTGAAACATGCTCTTGAACACATGTGTGTATAGCCATAGTGTCGGTGTTTTATAAACCGAACTAGTAAACTTATATGATTGCCGCGCTGCTCTAGGAAGATGAGGGTAGCATCCAAAAGACATGAGAATTTATACTGATTTAGGCCGGAGCCCTACATCCAGTCTCAAAGATGGTCAAGCGCGTGTTTCTCGCTTGAATGCTCTGAAGTTCTTACAATGGGGGTACAAGAATGGTGGAACAGGTAGGAGATCTAGAGCTAGGAGATGGGCTGGCCTGAAGGGAAGCTTTAGGAGCCCTTCTATGGTGTCAGAATGAAAGAATGAAAGCTGGATCGAATGGTTTCAGATCCCCAAGATGGGTGCCCTGGCTGCCCTTATATAGAGTTCAGGGCCAGGGCGTATACAAAGAAGGAGGTTCTCCTGACCGAAGGGTCATGAGCCTAAGAGAGGTCCTAGCTAACTTGGCTTGCGAGCTATGCCATCTTGTGGAGCACGTCTGGGCATGGTTGTCGTCATAGTCTTGTGGGCACATCATGTCATGGTGTGACGTGGGGCTACTGTGTCGGCCGTCGCGACACTATAGGCACGGTAGTGATTTGCCTACCATCCTGTGCGACGTGGTCTCCGCCGTGGTCTTCGTCATCACCTCTTGGTTTCTAGGGGCGTTGTACAAGAGTTGGTAGCTGCCCCAGGGTCATCGATTGCCCTATGGGCTTGAGGAGCTGAGGGCTATGATCCCGACCGTTGGAGTCGTGGCCCCCGCCAGTCTAGATGGCCTCTATGTCAAGGCCCTCATCGTGGATCCCATCTCGTCATGGGTAGAATCGTACATGTATCTTGTTGTGCCGTATCTAGACGTGGGCTCCATACCAGCTACCATCGCCTTGGGTGGTGTTGTCTTGTACGCGCTGCGGGGTGCAGGTGTGGCGTCTGACCAGACCAAGGTGACCATTGTCCCCTAGGTCCTTGTAGGGTTAGTGCGACGTGCCTACTCTTGTCAGAGTGGGTAGATTTGGGTAGGGATAAACTCTCCCCGTTCCTCCCGGGGGTTAGGATGGAGGAGAGGTCAAAAGTCTCTCGCACATCGGGCGGCTAAGACAGAAGTAGGGGTCATGACCGACCCTGGCCTTGGTGTCAGGCCTATTCTACTTGGCTTAGATAGGCCTCTATCGCTTGAGCCTTCGCTAGCTGATGCGTCGTGGGCCGCTCGGCCTGTTAGTTAATCGGTGCCTTGATACACTCGGGGATCATAACCCTAACAGTAGCCCTGAGCGTTTTTGTGATTACGACGTGATCGTGAAAGCACTGAGATGCGTGTGCGTTGAGCATGGGTTTGTAGTTGTGGCTTGTTCGAGCTTCGTCGCTTGACCCCTCGTGGGCTGGTGCGTTCAATGCGGTAGGTGGTTGTTGTGCTCTGTCCCGTAAGGATGCCCTAGTGATGTGGTATGTAACCGCTGAGCACTGCTATGTCAGTGTGTTGCATACCAGGGTTCATGACCTAGGTGGGTCTAAGTGGTCTCGTCAACGCTGTATCGGCCCTGCCTTTGAGAAGGTCTTGATTTCCTCGACCTCATACGGGCATCTGACATTGTCTATGGCCTCCCGTGGTTCGCCATGTGGTGCATGGGTTTTAGGATGCTCAGTCTATCCCTAGCCTATAAATGGAGACCTTTCTACCATTTGAAGCACCCGTGGCTATAACCATGAACTACTCTTTCGCCTCTCTGAGCGGCTAGGAGTTGTGAGGAAAAGGGCCTAAGGAGAACCACGCGGTTCTTGTTTTGCGTCCCACTAGGGGTCACTGGTGGTGCCCAGAGGCTGATGGCACCTCTTGATCATCTGGTGCTAGAAGGGGACTTGCGAGCGGGGAAGGAGATAGTGGCGTGGCTGCCGTGTAGGGGGTAGTGTATCCTGTGTGACATGGCTACACTTTGGCCTCCCTTTTGCTCCATCTTGGCACTAGAGCGGTTGCCAAGGTGCTTGTTGGAGCTAGGCAGTCCTATCGCTCTCTTCCTCCCCGCGCTTTGTTCCCTAGGGGCTGTGACTCTACGGGAGGGCTTGCGAGTTCATTTTTTGCTTCATCTCGCCTCCCCCCATGACTTCACTCCCTGAGGGTTTTTCAGTGGTACCACCACTAGGGTGTGGTGGTATCAATTTTTGTATTCTTTGTGTGCGGATCGATCGCACATCGCTTTGTAATCATGAAACATGAATAAAAGCTCAAGGAATCCTCCTTCTAGAGTTGTTGTGGCTCTTTGCGAGGCTGTGGTGAGCCCCTGGGCCGTTTGACTGGATTCGAGCTTGTTGGCGTTGAACCAAGGTTCTCCGAGTGGGTTATTGAAAGTGCATCTAGCCCTTTAGTGTGTTTTGGATGATTGAATGACAACACGATTAAAAGTCTAACATGTTTGCTAAGTGTTAGACAGGAAATTGATTATCTCACAGATACTTGATGAAATTGTATAAAGCCAAAATGATGTATTGTTGTATAAACAATCTAATTCAAGCACAAGACAACAATGCAAATGGAATTCATGCAAAGGCTTATTTATTGTGGGATTTCAATGATCTATGTGAAAGCAAGCACGATAAAAGTTAATTAATGAGAAATGAGGGATTGCATATGGAATGGTCTCATATTTGAAGCTTGCTAAATTGAAATGAAAAAGACAACAATACAAATGAATGGATGATTCAACACAAGATGTGACTTGATGGCTTGAGATGGTGAAGATAGCAAGGAAAGGCTTCGAGGTACTAAGCAAGGGTGAAGGGCAAGCGACGGCTTGGCGGCCGAAGAACCTAGCTAGGGTGAAGAAGGAAGTACTTGCATTTAGTTGAGGTACTAATCAAGCTGCGACGGTCATATTAATGTGGAGGATCAAACCTATATTAGACAAAGCGTTGGAAGTGACTTGATGCATTTGGAGTTATTCATATTTGATGAATGGAATCAAGTCACGTGCTCAAGATGGCTATGCTCAAGTGAAAAGATCAATATCAACATGATTGGCACCCTCACTTGATGAAGATTGGAAAACACGGCTTCGGTTCAAAGAGATCAACTCAAAAGGTTTAATTTCCTTATACTTTTAAATTTGAGTTAATAGGAATGCCGTACTATTAAGAGGGATGCAAGTTTAGGTGGTCTGAGGAAGATAGAGTGCTCAAGCATAATAACTAAATCAATAATGAGACACTCTAGCACTTCACGAGCACATAGAATAATTTTCTGTGACTGTCGGTGTCGGAAGTCCCGACGTAAGCCGGAACTCCCGACAGTCGGAAGTCATGACTCTTGCCGGAAGTGCTGACTCTCAGTCACAGCCTGCGCGGTGTCTGTGGACGTCGGAAGTCCCAACGTGTGTCGGAACTCCCGACAGTCGGAAGTCCCGACGTGTGTCGGAAGTCCCGACAGTCAGAAGTCCCGGCCTCAGCGGTGTTGGCTGTTTGTTTAACTGTGCCCGTCGGAAGTCCCGACGTACGTCGGAAGTGATGACCGTCGGAAGTCCCAACGTACGTCGGAAGTGATGACCGTCGGAAGTCCCGACGTTTGTCAGAAGTTCCGACACTGACTTGCACACACGGACTTCTGACCTGTTGTGAACAGTGTTTTCTTCATACGTCGGAAGTCCCGAGATCTGCGTCGGAACTTCCGACGTAGATCTGAACGGTTTGATTTTCACTTGGGGTATAAATACCCCTCTCCTCACTTCTAACCGTTGCCCACTCATTTCATTGCGACAAACACTCGGCCAAACAGCCCCCAAGCATTCTAGGCTCCCCTCTCTTCACTCCCTTACTTCCAACTTCGATTCCCAAAGGGTTTGAGTGATTGGAGAGTGGATTGAGTGAGAAAAACACTTGGAGCAAGCTTGAGCACTTGATTTCTTCGTCAAGCCGGTTTGATTTGCATTTGTTACTCTTGGGGATTTTCCCCTAGCCGGCTAGGCGTCGCCCAAGAGCTTCCATCTTGTGGAAGAGCCTTGGGAAGTTTGTATTACCCTTGTTTTCTAGTGAAGAAACTCAAGTGACCTTTGTGGTATCCTTGAGTGAGGCAAGGAGGTGGAAGAGACTCCGACCTAAGTGGTCACCTCAACAACGAGGACGTAGGAACTCCTTTGTGGGGCTACCGAACCTCGGGATAAATTCTTGTCTCCCGCGTGCTTGTTGTTGTGATTTGCTCGAAATTACTTGTATTTGGTTGTCTCCCTCTCTCTAGCTATTTCTTAGGGTTTGGGACTCGATCTACGGATTGGTGGCTTATCGACGTCAAGAGAGTGACCCAACACCTTACCTTACCACTAGGAAGTGGGTTTGTAAGTTATCGGCATCGCAAAGTTCATTTTAGCACTTGTAGTTCATTTCCCGCAGGGGTCGGAAGTGCTGACAGTTTGCGTTGGAAGTTCTGACTCAAACTGTTGGGACTTCTGACACGTCGGAAGTTCTGACCCAATCGTCGGGACTTCCGACACGTCGGAAGTTCTGACCCAAACGTCGGGACTTCCGACATTAACTGACTAGTGCATTTTGATTCAACTCTTTGGTTGCCGCTGTTTGGCTCCCTAGGTTTATCTAGTATCTTTTATATACTTTGTGGCTAACTTGTGAGGGGTTGTATTACTTTGATTTGGAGTTTCCATTTTGGAAACTCCTATTACTAATCGTTTCCGCTTTTAAAGGTGTTGATTTTTCAGAAACGCCTATTCACCCCCCTCTAGGCGACATCCTAGATCCTTTCAATTGGTATCAGAGCGAGGTTCTCACCTAAAGCTTCACCGCCGTGAGAAAAGGATGTCGACGCCTATCGAGTTGGAGCCAATGCTTCTCCAAAATGATGGTTCAAACTTTCTACCTTGGTCAATTCATGTACTCAATGCTTTTAGAGATATTAGTCCTCTTGTTGAGCATATTGTGTTTGCAAGCATACCTCTTCCTATAGTTGATTGGAGCAACTATAAGAATTTATCAAAAGAGGAAGAGATATGCGTGCAACTCAATGCTCATGCTATTAATATCATTTTGAGTACATTGAGTGCAGAGGTTCAAGATGAGGCAATATTCAATGGACAACAACCTCCGGAGAGTGCTCATCTCATTTGGACCAAACTCGTTGAGTTATATGGAAAATCCAAATGCGATGATGCACTTGAGGTCGAGTCAATGGAAAATATGTCCATTATGTCTTCATGCAGCGAAGAAGCCTCACAAGACCTCAAGAGCGCCGAGCCGGAGCAAGAGGTGCAAGCCGAGGCAACCGGACAGCAGACAGTCCGTGATGATGAGGCTCAAACCCGGTGGCGGCCAAGTGATGAGTCAACCTCAGTATCTCATGATACTCATCACTTGTGTCTCATGGCCAAGAAAAGCAGGAAGAAGGCTAGCAAGAAAGATCAAGCCAAGGAGATAGCACGAGTAGATGATCAAGAAGAGAGTGATGTTGAAATTGAAGATAGCTACACTCTTGATCATCTAAGCAACAAAGACAAGCTCATTCTCATGAAGCTAGTTGAGAAGAATGATGAGCTAGAGGAAGAGAATGAGAAACAAGAGCAATCACTTCAAAATCAAGAAAAGTTTCTCATCTCCAAATTGCAAGAGCTAAAGGCCATAAATGAGAGGTATGAAAAATTATCAATTGAGCATGCTTTAGTTACTAACTCCTCTTCTAGTGTTTCACAACTAGAGAAGGAAAACCTTGAGCTCAAGGCAAAATTAGATGAACTCTCAAGCAAATATAATGTGCTACAAGCAAACTATGTTCATCTCAAGTGCTCTCATGAAGAATTAGTAGAATCAAGCATCATGCTTGAGGTGGCTCATGAGGTTGTGATTACAACGGTAAAATCATCTCAACCTCCCACTCACACACTCACTTGTACACAATCTCAATTGAATATTTCTTGTGCTAATGAGTGTGCTTCTCAAGCAAGCCAATCTTCGATTGAGCAAAAATTTATAGAAAACATAGAGCTCAAAGAAGAGGTGAAAAGATTAAAGAAAGATGTGATTCGATTGAAGGGTAAGGAGAAAGCACAACCTTCTCAAGATAACCGTGATAACATGGTGAAGAAGCTTGAGAAGGGTTCAAACCTTGCTTCCTCCAAAACCCAACAAAAGAATCACATTTCAAGCAAGGCCAACACAACCAAGAGCAAGAAATATGAAAAAAGGATGTGCTATGGTTGTGGATTGTATGGACATGAGTGGGCTACGTGTCCACATAAGAATTGGGCCGACAAGGTTGAAGCCGCCACTCAAAAGGTTTCAATCAAGGAGGCCAAGCAAGTGAAGAGTGATGGACAAAGCGCTTGTCTCATGAGCAAGAAATTGGGGCATCCTACCAAGAAATGCCCTAATATATCAAGAGTCAAGAAAGGTAAGCCCAAGTTGCAACAAGAAGATGCTATGGATGCAATGAGATGGGCCACAAGGTTGATAGATGTCCATACAAGCAAAACAAGCATAAAGCAAACAAAGGTCGCATATGCTATGCTTGTAAAAGAAAGGGGCATCTAAGCTATGATTGCCCAAATGGTAACATCCCTAAGCCGAACACATTTGTTTATGATAATATGCTTAGGAAGACCACAAAAGGAGTTAGCACTAGCAAGGTGATGTGTTCACCACAAACTAGTACTAAGGCCATTTGGGTGCCTAAGCACTTGTTGACTAACCCAAAAGGACCCAACAAGAGTTGGGTACCAAAATGTGCTTAGGTTGATAATGTAGGTACTTGGTGGTGAGATGAAAGCTTCGGGGTGGTTGAGCAAGTAAATTGAAAATATTCACTCAATCTATCAATCAATTCTTATCATAATCTCATATATGGTTGACCCGAAGATAAATCAATGACCATATCGTTTACTTCATCTCTACCATTGGTAACAAGTACCTAAAGACCTTATAGGATAGCCACTTTGTGTTTAGTGCTCAATGGCTCACAAATAAGCATATTTGTGAAATAATTGGAAGTGACTAATTAGTTTTATTTAACCATTATCATATTTGCCATGTGATGCTTTTAATGGCTCTCTAGTAGAGCAATGCATTTGTTCAGATGCAGGCATACAAGAAGTACTAGAGCTAAAACGAAGAATCACAAGCAGCGCTTCAATTGTTTCTGTCCTACGCCTACCAGACATGTCTGGTATGGCCAGGGTAGAAAGGAAAAGTGTTTATGTTCTTCACATGCCGGACGTGTCCGGTATGTCTACCGGACGTGTCTGGTATGGTAGGAACCAGAGCACTAATTGGGATGCAATTGAGGTTTGATCCATATGATTTCATATATCCTTAATTTGCTCAGAAGCTTGTGATCTATCAAACCTAAGTGGGTTGTGAGTATGTCTCAATGAAATTTAAATATGGCAAATTACTTTGTGTTGGTCAAAATAGAAAATTGACTCCCAAATTCTTAAAAGAATAAAGTGCCTGTTGAAAGTCATTCAAATTACTTGTGGTACTTATTTAGGGGGAGCTCAGTTTCTATTTTGCACCATTGTGGACTAACAAATTTATCTAGTATTATTTGTAGTCCTTTGGATGAAAATTGATTTCATATATGGTATGATTATTTGACAAGTGAGGTCAACATGATGTTGTCATGCCATGTATTATCTCAGTGGTGATATTGTGGGCTCAAGACAAAGGTATGTATTTACATACATGCATTGTAAGTGCATCTAAGGCCCTTTATATGCTAGTGTGTGCATTTGTGTGATATAGGATAGATGTTTTTCAAAATCCCTAACTAGCATGTGTAGGTGGTGTGGTTTTTGAAAATCATGTGTTTTTTTTGGTCTTTGTGACCTAGTCATGTCATATTGTGATTATTGCTACCCTTGGTTGATTATTTGCCTAATCACATGTGACATGGTTCTCTCAAGTCCATACAAATATCCCTATGTCCCATCTAAAATCTCTCTCAAGTTTTGAAAATCATAAATTTGCCAAATATTCGAAAAAAGAGAAAATCAATTCTTGGCTAATTCATGTCCCCTAAGTGAGAATCCTAAGCCTATTTCAATTGATGCAAATATTATGCCTAGGAAGGTTTGTTATGGTACCCTATTGGTTAGTATTGCAAAAATATTCCGCTATTCATACTAAGGCTATGCCTAAGTATGTTGCGTCTAACATGAGAGGACCCAAACTAGTTTGGGTACCATCGAAAAGTGGATGATCGTTTGTAGGTACCATGGCATTGGAGACTTGATTCAATGGAATTATTATTGTTCATCTTATGTTGAGTCAAGTATTGAAGCCTAGTGCAATTCTATCCCAATGCCAAGTCAAAATTGAGTGAAGTCCATATGCTATCAACATACAAGTGTCATATTCAAGTTGTGGGAATTTATTGATATATTTGAAGGCCTGCAAATAAGTGGAGTTGAAGCTTGCAAAGATGATCATAAGCTATCAAGGTATATCTCTTGTTGATCAAAGTTTATTTGGGTGCATATGAGTTAATTGAATTGGATATATATGCATATGTTGCTTGCTATGAGATGTTTGAATGGATTAAATGCTTAAGTAATCAAGTTTGAAGTTGGTTTGATTGGATATGTTCATAAGATTTCTTCTAGTAAGTGGTTTGAATGGACATATGTCTTGTGAGAGTATTCAAACAAGTTGATTTCAAGTTTGGTTCAATTTGGAGAAAAATAGCTCAATTATTGAAATCTGTCCAATATTGAAAATCTGAGCTAGCAATGATCATTGACATGTTTGAGCAACCAAATCTATTTGTATTGGCTTGAAATTTGGTCTGCATGCTCTACACTTATGGTATTAGTTGCTGTGCAAATTTCATGAGATTCGGATAAGTGATACTTCGGATTTGGAGTAGATCTGGTCAGCTATAGTGCAGCAGTTTTCAGCATGTAGCAGTGTGGAAAGATATGAAATCTAGGTAGCAATATAGAAGTCAAAAGAAGCTCAAATTTTTACAGCTACTAGAAGACTTAGTGTGTCACATCTTCACCAAATTTCGTGGTTTTTGGATATGTACTTTGGGAGATATGATTTATTCTTTGAAGAGTACAGAATCTGCCAGGAAAGTGACAATTATTGGATTGATCAAAAGTCACTTAGATTCAAAGGTCCTCAAATTAGAATCATATCTATAAGTGATTGAGGTACCTATGTTTTGGTTTTGGTTTGAGATAGAAGCATGACAAATGATGAGTACAAGACAATTTGTTTGAAGAGTGTATCTAGTACACATTTGGTACTCAAGCTAGAGATCAAGACCAAGATCAAGATGAAGATGGAGTTTAAGTTCTAGTGATAATTGGAGATCTTTTGATAGAAAGAAAAGACTTAAACAAGTAGAAAGAAAAGGACTTAAAGAAGGATTCAAAGTTATTCATCAAATTAAGTCCAACAATATGGATCAATCAAACAAAATCCTTCAAGTGGATCAAGTGATTTTCTTTCAAGTTATTTCAAGTGAGTATCAAGGATGGTTCTTTGGAGAGAGGTCACTTGCACCCTAGGCTTAGGATGGCTAAAATCGAAGTGGTAATCTAAAGGAATATTTGAGGTACTTGGTTGAAGAAAATCAAGAGATTGGTCTAGAAAGCAAGCAACACCCAAAAGAGAACAAGTCATGAAATTTTCGAAGTGGTATCATGAAATTTCAAGTGGTATTACAAGTGGTGCATCTTTTAGTTCTCTCAAGCAAGCAATGATCAAAGAAGAAGCAAGCCAACCACAACAAGAAGAGTGCACTTGATCATTAGTGATTCTCAATTCATATGGGTGAAGAATAGGAATTCAAAGAATTGGTATCTATTGGTCTTCACCAAGCTTATAATTGGACTTCATGGTGCTATTGGAGAAATGAATTGAAATCTATATGACTATCTTCCTCTCCAACATAGCAAAGGTATCATTGTATTGTGCATGATCATTTTCATCCCTTACTAGTATGCGGTTAGTGCATATAGTACATGCTTATAAGATCATGCATTACAAATGAAAATTTTTAGATTCATAGACTACCACTATTGCTTGAATGATTATATGATCTAGTGGTTAGTGTATGAGTTTGTTCATGAGCTAGTGAACCCATGTACTTGATCTATTTTGAATTGCTAACAAGTGACAAGTGACAAGTACAACCTCTTTAAGATGACAAAGGGGGAGTGACAAGTAATATGACCCACGCCATGACAAAGGGGGAGAGTTTAATACAAAGGGGGAGAGATTAGTACTAAGTTTGAACCTTAAGCACCCTTTGTGCTTTGTGTGACCCTTTTTGGCGATAGATGACAAAGGGGGAGAAATATGATTAAAGCTTAAGGAGGAGAGAGATGAAAGCTTAAGGGGGAGAGATATGTTTAGAGCTTCAGGAGTGCAACCTTGTGTCTAGCTATGAAAGGAGGAGAGTAGCTATGACAAGGGAAGAGATATGAACTTGAGAAATCTTTGTGATGAGTGCTATGTGTGTGATATATATGATGTATTTACTTTCATAAGGACCATGCATGTTTTAGAGTGACTTTGTATGGTGTGATGCTTTATGTTTAAGTCCTGTGTGATATATCATGTCATATGCATCACGGTTTTTCTTTTATTTTGACACACACTTGCACCCCATGGACGCAATGAGTTAAGGGGGTCTCCTATGTGTTTTAGTATGTGCAAATTGACATTTGAGGTCATTTATGAATTCAATTCATATTGCACACATTAAGGGGGAGCCTCTCATATATCATTGAATCCAAAAGCCTAATTGTTTATATCTTTTTGTAAGCTTTAATCGGGTTGTCATCAATCACCAAAAAGGGGGAGATTGAAAGTGCATCTAGCCCTTTAGTGAGTTTTGGATGATTGAATGACAACACGATTAAAGGTCTAACATGTTTGCTAAGTGTTAGACAGGAAATTGATTATCTCACAGATACTTGATGAAATTGTATAAAGCCAAAAATGATGTATTGTTGTATAAACAATCTAGTTCAAGCATAAGACAACAATGCAAATGGAATTCATGCAAAGGCTTATTTATTGTGGGATTTCAATGATCTATGTGAAAGCAAGCACGATAAAAGTTAATTAATGAGACATGAGGGATTGCATATGGAATGGTCTCATATTTGAAGCTTGCTAAATTGAAAATGAAAAAGACAACAATACAAATGAATGGATGATTCAACACAAGATGTGACTTGATGGCTTGAGATGGTGAAGATAGCAAGGAAAGGCTTCGAGGTACTAAGCAAGGGTGAAGGGCAAGCGACGGCTTGGCGGCCGAAGAACCTAGCTAGGGTGAAGAAGGAAGTACTTGCATTTAGTTGAGGTACTAATCAAGCTGCGATAGTCATATTGATGTGGAGGATCAAACCTATATTAGACAAAGCGTTGGAAGTGACTTGATGCATTTGGAGTTATTCATATTTGATGAATGGAATCAAGTCACGTGCTCAAGATGGCTATGCTCAAGTGAAAAGATCAATATCAACATGATTGGCACCCTCACTTGATGAAGATTGGAAAACACGGCTTCGGTTCAAAGAGATCAACTCAAAAGGTTTAATTTCCTTATACTTTTAAATTTGAGTTAATAGGAATGCCGTACTATTAAGAGGGATGCAAGTTTAGGTGGTCTGAGGAAGATAGAGTGCTCAAGCATAATAACTAAATCAATAATGAGACACTCTAGCACTTCACGAGCACATAGAATAATTTTCTGTGACTGTCGGTGTCGGAAGTCCCGACGTAAGCCGGAACTCCCGACAGTCGGAAGTCATGACTCTTGCCGGAAGTGCTGACTCTCAGTCACAGCCTGCGCGGTGTCTGTGGACGTCGGAAGTCCCAACGTGTGTCGGAACTCCCGACAGTCGGAAGTCCCGACGTGTGTCGGAAGTCCCGACAGTCAGAAGTCCCGGCCTCAGCGGTGTTGGCTGTTTGTTTAACTGTGCCCGTCGGAAGTCCCGACGTACGTCGGAAGTGATGACCGTCGGAAGTCCCAACGTACGTCGGAAGTGATGACCGTCGGAAGTCCCGACGTTTGTCAGAAGTTCCGACACTGACTTGCACACACGGACTTCTGACCTGTTGTGAACAGTGTTTTCTTCATACGTCGGAAGTCCCGAGATCTGCGTCGGAACTTCCGACGTAGATCTGAACGGTTTGATTTTCACTTGGGGTATAAATACCCCTCTCCTCACTTCTAACCGTTGCCCACTCATTTCATTGCGACAAACACTCGGCCAAACAGCCCCCAAGCATTCTAGGCTCCCCTCTCTTCACTCCCTTACTTCCAACTTCGATTCCCAAAGGGTTTGAGTGATTGGAGAGTGGATTGAGTGAGAAAAACACTTGGAGCAAGCTTGAGCACTTGATTTCTTCGTCAAGCCGGTTTGATTTGCATTTGTTACTCTTGGGGATTTTCCCCTAGCCGGCTAGGCGTCGCCCAAGAGCTTCCATCTTGTGGAAGAGCCTTGGGAAGTTTGTATTACCCTTGTTTTCTAGTGAAGAAACTCAAGTGACCTTTGTGGTATCCTTGAGTGAGGCAAGGAGGTGGAAGAGACTCCGACCTAAGTGGTCACCTCAACAACGAGGACGTAGGAACTCCTTTGTGGGGCTACCGAACCTCGGGATAAATTCTTGTCTCCCGCGTGCTTGTTGTTGTTGTGATTTGCTCGAAATTACTTGTATTTGGTTGTCTCCCTCTCTCTAGCTATTTCTTAGGGTTTGGGACTCGATCTACGGATTGGTGGCTTATCGACGTCAAGAGAGTGACCCAACACCTTACCTTACCACTAGGAAGTGGGTTTGTAAGTTATCGGCATCGCAAAGTTCATTTTAGCACTTGTAGTTCATTTCCCGCAGGGGTCGGAAGTGCTGACAGTTTGCGTTGGAAGTTCTGACTCAAACTGTTGGGACTTCTGACACGTCGGAAGTTCTGACCCAATCGTCGGGACTTCCGACACGTCGGAAGTTCTGACCCAAACGTCGGGACTTCCGACATTAACTGACTAGTGCATTTTGATTCAACTCTTTGGTTGCCGCTGTTTGGCTCCCTAGGTTTATCTAGTATCTTTTATATACTTTGTGGCTAACTTGTGAGGGGTTGTATTACTTTGATTTGGAGTTTCCATTTTGGAAACTCCTATTACTAATCGTTTCCGCTTTTAAAGGTGTTGATTTTTCAGAAACGCCTATTCACCCCCCTCTAGGCGACATCCTAGATCCTTTCAGTTATTGACCTTTCGCTACGTAGGGTAGCAGGTTGCGGGGCAACATTGGGCCTTTTCGGTAGATTCCCTTGGTTGAGGTTGATCGGGTACTAGGTCCTTCTTTGCGTACAGCTGGGGCCACACTGATCTTGTGATTTGGGAGGCTCTTGCTTTTGTGTTTGATATATGCGGTTTGACCGCACGTGTTTTGTGGGTATGTTATTTGAGTGGGTTCGTGTTGAGTCCTGAACCGTTTGGTCAGGATTAGATTTGTGTGTCCGAGGATGTGGACCTCAAGTGAGTTACTAGCCTCTAGTAGCGCAAGGCGGCGAGGTCATCGAGCAACCTTGGACATCTTCTCCTGAGTGTTTGTGAGCTCGAGGATGCAGGCTTCGGGTGAGTCATTGGCCTCTCGCCATGTGGTATGGTGAGGTCATCGAGTGACCTTGGACCTCTCCTCCTGAGTGTCTGCGAGCTTGAGGGTGCAGGCTTCGGGTGAGTCATTGGCCTCTCACCGCACGGGGTGGCGAGGTCATCGAGCGACCTTGGACCTCTCCTCCCGAGTATTTGTGAGCTCGAGGATGTAGGTTTTGAGTGAGTCATTGGCCTCTCACTGTGCGGGGCAACGAGGTTGTTGAGTGACCTTGAACCCCTCCTCCCGAGTGCCTGCGAGCTCGAGGGTGTAGGCTTTAGGTGGGTCATTGGCCTTTTGCCACGCGGGGCAGTGAGGTCATCGAGCGACCTTGGACCTCTCCTCCCGAGTGTTTGTGAGCTCGAGGATGTAGGCTTCGAAGTGAGTCATTGGCCTCTCGCCGCGTGGGGCGGCGAGGTCGTCGAGCAACCTTGTCCCTCTCCTTTCGAGTGTCTACGAGCTCAAGGATGTAGGCTTTGGGTGAGTCATTGGCCTCTCACCATATGGGGCGGTGAGGTCATCGAGCGACCTTAGACCTCTCCTCTCAAGTGTCTATGAGCTCGAGGGTGCAGACTTCAGGTGAGTCATTGGCCTCTCACTGCACGAGGTGGCGAGGTTGTGGAGTGACCTTGGACCTCTCCTCCCAAGTGTCTACGAGATTGAGGATGCAAGCTTCAATTGAGTCATTGGCCTCTCATTGCGTGGGGTAGCGAGGTCATCGAGCGACCTTGGACCTCTCCTCCTGAGTGTCTATGAGCTTGAGGATGTAGGCTTTGGGTGAGTCATTGTCCTCTCGCCACGTGGGGCGGCGAGGTCATCAAGCGACCTTGGACCTCTCCTCCTGAGTGTCTGCGAGCTCAAGGGTGCAGGCTTCGGGTGAGTCATTGGCCTCTCATCATGTGGGGTGGTGAGGTCATCGAGCGACCTTGGACCTCTCTTCCCAAGTGTCTGTGACTATTGCATGACTTTTAGCCGCCTATGGTGATGATCCCTCTTGAAATGGTCACTGGTCCTCATGGGTGTGTGTGGCTTTGGTAGCTGGCTTTAAGTCGCGGTGTCGGGACGTAGGGACGAACTAGCCGTGGCCTGGCCCTAGCTATTAGGATTGCTCAGGCCTAGCTCTAGCCTCCTCTCGTTGTCCTTCCCGACCCTGAGGGGTCATACTACCTTGTTGTAGGTAGGTTTTAGTTTTCGCCACATGCGGGAGAGAGGCGTGTCCACCTTAACCACACGGTCAGAGTTGTGCGCCTCGTTGGGGTCGATGGGTAATTCAAGCGGAAGCCGATATCCTCCCAAATTGACGTGGAGTTCGGTTGTGCCTCATCGAGAGATGTCCCATAAATCATTGGCCATCAAGCCTGTCGGTCCCTGACCGCCTTCGTAGCGGTCAGAGGGCAAGATGCCTCCCCCAAAGGGGGTCAACCCGGATGACTTTGAAGCGGATAAATCGAACACAGGGTGAGGTGGTCATGTGGCTCCGCACCACCTATAAGAGCTGTAGGGGCCTGTCTCATCCTGCTCATATCCCTTTGTGGCCTCGAGCCCATCTAAGGACCGCCCTAAGAGCAAATTTCCTAAGTATGACTTAGAGTCGTGGCTACGGTGGGTCGCTCTTGCACGTAGATCTAGGGGTATGTGACCTCCTTGATCATGTTGCATTGACAGTGCCCGTTCACGAGCAGCGAGGCATCTTCTGAACGAAGGCGCGTAGATCAAAACGATACAAAGAAATGAAAACATGCAGGGCCTACCTGGTTTGGGTTTTCGCGTTGGAAGCCATGACTATGCCTTTCGCCTAGTCACCGCCCCTGCTCTACGAGATTATCGAAGTGGTTAGTAATGGTTGTGGGCTTATTTTTCTTGCCGAGGTTATCTTTGCGGCTATAAATCCGCTAGGTGGTGCATAGTGGGAGGCACTATTCTCCCGTCCCCTACGTTGCCTTCTTCTCCTTTTCTGCTTGTGCACTTGTAGTTGCTTCTCCTGGTGATGGATCGCGGGAAGTGCCTTCACGAGGAGTCACCCGAGGTCGACGGGCTGCCGTTACTTCTTCTATCTTCCCTGCGAGAGCAAAGGTAAGTGATTTTGCGTTGCTCTTTGGACTCAACTTTGTTCGTTGTTAATTGTGGGTGTGTTTAGGATCATCTCTCCAGCGATGGCATCTGAGGTTAGGGGCCCTTCTGGCACCATCGATCCTCGGCCCATTCTAGAGCCGGTGAACCATCAGGCGGTAGGAGATATGGAGCTTTGTGCTCGAGAGAGATGAGGCTCGCCGGTTGCACTCAAGTTCTGTCCACGAGGTGGCCCAATTGAAGGCCCACGTGGACTATCTCCAGGCGGCCCTCTAGGTGGTGGAGGAAGAGGTCATCGAGGTACGGGCGGTGGCTACCGCCGCTCGGGTGCAGGCGTATGGTGAGTTTCCTAGCGCCGCTAATTCCTACTACCGTGTTTTTGTTCTTAGATTCTAACGGGACTCTTCAGACTGTAGTGCTAGAGTAGCAGCTCGCAGCATCCCACCTTAAGACGGAGGGGGCACATCCCTAGGAAGGCCCCTCAGGCGAGAGTCGCCACCAAGGCATGGTCCCCAGAACTCGGTGGGGGTTGGCTTTGATGGGTGACTCGGCCGCCGCTGCGGCGATCGTGAAGATGAGGGGCAGTCTTCATGGATGTAGTTAGGTTTCCTAAGTGGCATTGGGTGTTCCCAGTTCACCCGTGTGCTTCACCGATGGGCGAAGCTATAATACCCAAACTATCCGTGCGTGTGATTTGTCGGTGGTTTTTACTTCTTGTTCGCTCATGCTGTCATATCGCTCTTATTGTTTTTATATTACTTTTGTTTTAGCCCGACACAAGCGGGCTTTCAATTTTTGCTTATGGATTGATCTCTCGCGACGTGCGGATGCTGGTTAGTGGCTGCGTGTAGAGCTATGTCTCTATAGTGTTGCATGTCATAGGCGGCGAGAGTGAGTGCTGGTGGGGGACCTTGTGTATGCTCCCCCGCAAAATGCGGTATTGGCCGCCCATGAGAGGCGGGTCAGGACATCTGTAAGGTGAAATGCCTCTGAGACGAGACGCATGGGTTCTGTGTCCCTAAATCAATTCTATGCTTCATTTCATCTAGTCAGGTTCGTCATTGCATCTATGCGTGTATATGAATGCGATCAAACAATAAAGAGAGGGGCATGATTGATATCACCGATGCTTGTTCAGGTAGCGGACGCTCGCCCTGCCGCTGCTACTCGTGCTAAGGTGAACTTCTGAGTGCTCGCTTGTGGTGGAGTTCTCATGGTCCCTGGGCTACAAGCTGGTGATGACGCTTCTTTACCATCCGAGGTGGTCGTAACTAGTGCGGATCGTCCTCCCGGGCTACCTTGGGCCAGCCCTTGCTGGCTCGACGTCCTTGGTGGGCTCTTGAGCCCCCAAGGATGGCTTCTTTGTGGTTTGGCTTGCCATGGCTTCTGGTTAGGAGGGCTCGTGCGTCCTGGTGCTTGAGTCTTCGTGGTGCGACGATGTCACGGTCGTCGTGTCTTCTCTTGTGGGTCCGGCTATTGCTCTTGATGAAAAGTTGATGTGAGCTATCACAACAGGTGCGGGTTCTGAGGGCAATGCGAGTTAGTTCGCTCGGCGCGGCACGTGGTGCACTTAGGGAGCCTGCTTCCTCGGATGCACATGCCTCCGAATGAAGACTGACGGTTCGTTGAGACATGACGGACGGTTTGTCCACCGCACAGGTCCTGGTCTTAGTTCTGGGCTTGGCCTTGTGAGGCATGGCGTCGGGTAGCCACTTGATTACTAACGATGATGCCGTGTGGTGGTGAGTAATTTCGTCGCTCGTGCGCTGTGGCAGAACCACCCAATTTAACCTAATCCCAACTGTACTTGTTAGCCCTTTAACACTAAGTACACAAAGAGACCAAGTTAAACCTGGTAGTCTGTCGAGTTCTCCCATGGGGTGTACTCGACATACTACCAGGTTTTACTTGGTCTCTTGTGTACTTAGTGTCAAAGGGCTGACAATTACAGTTGGGATTAGGTTAAATTGGTCGGTTCTGCCACATGCGCACCCTGACGCGCTGCGTTTTGCTGGTAGCGGAGACGCTGCTCGGGGTGTGGTTCTGCCACTGATCTTAGGCTTCCCATGCGGCTTGCCTAGACAAGGCAAAAGCTGGTGATGGACACTGACCCATTAGTGGGGATAACCTCATGGTTTCCTAAAAGGATGTGGCCGATTGAGGCCATTCTCTGGGTGAGTTCGTCTTGAGCCATGGTCTTCTAGCTTCCTGCACGAAAGACCTGGCCATGGTTGGTGGTTGGTGGTTGGTGAGGGTACGGGCCCCCCTATGTAGGTGGACTCTGGGATGCTACCACTGAGGGTAGTTCTGAGAGTGCGTCCACCATAGACCATGGGGTCTAGATCCCTGAAGCCGAGGTCTGGAGCGCGGCTGAAGGTGGACGTGGGCGCTGGCCTTCCAACGTCAGTGAACTCATAGTTTTCACGGCGGATGTGGCCACCATGGGCCATTCCACCAGCGAGTCCTCCAATGGTGCGTGGAGCCATCACTTCCTGCTTAACAATCGAGAGTGCGTGACAGTCCCCTACCTAGCGCGCCAACTATCGGTGTTTTGTAAACCGGACTAGTAAACTTATACGATTACTGCACTGCTCTAGGAAGACGATGATAGCTTTCAAAAGACATGCGGATTTATACTGATTTTAGGCTGGAGCCATACGTCTAGTCTCAGAGATGATCGAGTGCGTGTTCCTTGCTTGAATGCTCTGAAGTTCTTACAATAGGGGGTGCAAGAACTAGGAGACAGGCTGCTCGAAGGGAAGCTTTAGGAGCCCTTCTACGGTGTAAGAATGGGAGAATGAAAGTTGGATCGAATGGTTTTGGATCCCCAAGATGAGTGCTCTGGCTGCCCTTATATAGAGTTCAGGGTAGGGCGTATACAAAAAAGGAGGTTCTCTTGGCCGAAGGGTCGTGAGCCTGAGGGAGGTCCTACCTAACTTGGCTTGCAAGCTACCCCATCTTGGGGAGCATGTCTAGGCGTGGTTGTCGTCATGGTCTTGTGGCCACGTTGTGGCATGGTGTGACGTGGTGCTATCGTGCCGGCCGTGGCGGCACTGTAGGCATGGTGGTGGTTCGCCTACCGTCCTATGCGACGTGGTCTCCACCGTGGTCTTCGTCATTGCCTCCTGGTTTCTGGGGGTGTCGTACAAGAGTTGGTAGCCGCCTCCGGGTCGTCGATCGCCCTATGGGCTTGAAGTGCTGAGGGCTACGATCTCGACTGTTGGGGTCGTAGCTCCCGCTAGTCTGGATGGCCTCTAAGTTAAGGCCCTCATCGTGGATCCCATCCCGTAGTTGGTAGAATCATATAGACGTCTTGTCGGATCGTATCTGGATGGTGGGCTCCGTACCGGCTGTCACCGCCTTAGGAGGTGTTGTCTTGTCCACGCTGCGTGGTGCAGGGGTGGCGTCTGACCGGACCGAGGTGACTGCTGTCCCCTCGGTCCTTACGAGGTCAGTGTGGCGTGCCTACTCTTGTCAGAACGGGTAGGTTTGGTTGGGTGTGAACTCTCCCCGTTCCTCCCAAGGATCGGGACGACGGAGTGGTCATGAGTCTCTTGCGTGTCGTGCGGCTAAGACAGAAGGATTGGTCGCGGTCGACCCTGGCCTTAGCGTCAGGCCTGTTCTGCTTGGCTTAGCTGGGCCTCGGTCGCTTGGACCTTCGCTAGCTGATATGTCGTGGGCCGTTCGGCCTGCTAGTTAATCGGTGCCTTGAGACACCCAGGGATCATAACCCCGACACATAGCAACATATGCAACATCCAGATCTACTTTTGCAATATTCCGATGAAAAACTTGCAACATAAGTCTGAAAACATTTGAAACATACGCTTGAAACATGCATATATAGCCATAGCAACCTATGCAACATTCAGATGGAACACTTGAAACATACGTCTGAACCAACAGAAACACTTGAAACATAGGCTTGCAACGTGTCCGAAAACGTCCGAGACACATTGTCGCCGGTGGTCAAGGCCTACCTAGTGAGGAACTACGGAAGCGCAGGTTTCCCCTTCCTGCCGACGGCGTGAGGCGGATGGGGGCGCAGGGGTAGGCCTCCCCAGGCGCAGGCGCAGTCCTCCCTGCCTTCTCTTCCACGGCGGGCGAGGCTGATGAGGGCACGGGCGGGAGCGAGTAAGGGCGCGCGGAGCAGCAGCCCGGGCGACGCAGGCGGGGCGTGCCGAGTAGGTGCGGGCAACTCGGGCGGGACGGACACCCGTGACATATCATTTCGGAAGTGGGAAAGTACACGGGTGACAACTAACACAGAAAAACAGACATTGTGACTCTGCATCCGGCGTCCCTAGTGAGCCTCCTTTTCAGGAAGAGAAAACGTTTACCAAAATGATCCACAAAATTTATTAAAGGAACATATACAGGGACTACAACAGCACTATATTCTCTTTATATATCTCTCTAAAAATAAACACTAAATCTATCCGGTATAGATCGACTCCGCCTACAATTTGTCTCAGACAGACCCCATCTATGTGAGATTGCATTTTGCCGTAGTCCAACAGCGAAAAATAATTGCAGAAGGATTACAGGCTACAGCAAAACCATGCTTCATCTCAGTTTCGCGCCCATTTGCTGCTGGTGCTGTACCTCGCCCATGACATGGCCACAACCTCCGGCACCTGCCTGTCGGCGAAGCCGGCCATCGCTCTAGCCATCGTCACCTTCTTCACCAGGAGCCGCCATGTCTTGTCCGCCTTCTCAGTCTGCATTTTCGCCGTGAAATGGCTGCGTAAAATTAAAAAACCAAGTCAGAATCTGAGTCCTCAATTCAGAATGCATGTACTACTACAGTCCTACTCCTGCTAGACTGCTAGTATATGCATGGGTCGATCAGATCTTTTTGGTGGTGATTTTCAGAGGCAGTGCCATGCCGGCCGTTCGTGTCATTATCACGGAAATGATTGAAAGCTAGCTCAGTACGATCGAACCATTCCAATTCGCCGAGAGGGCATCTTGCCAACCAGATTCTTGGCTGGCGATCGCAATGGCGTCGTACGATCGCCGGACTATTTTGTTTGGACGCTCGTGAAGCCGTGAAAAGAAAATCTGGAGCACAGATATTTCGCGATCGTGCTGTCGGAGAGAGATCGATTCACCATTTTACTACTGCGTAAAAAAATGTCTTTTCCTCCGATCCGTGCGATTCATCTCACCTGCAGAGCGGCACGCGGCACGGCTGGTCCTGCTCCGGCCGGTCGCAGACGGAGGCGTGGAGGCGGAAGAGCTGCAGCATGCGCTTGCACCGCGCGCAGCCGCCCGGCGCGACCTTGCGCGCGCATGTCGCGAAGTGCCGCATCAGCAGCCGCAGGCCCTGGCACGTGGCATCGTCGTCGCCGTCCCCCGCGCACGTACCAGCAGGGCCTGCGGACGACGGGGACGGCGCGTCATCGTCGGTGCCGCCGCCGGTGGCGGCGAAGATGCGGTCGAGGGAGCCCATGGCCTGGCCGAGCTGCCGGTAGGCCTCCTGCGACGCCCGCGCCCGCGCCCACCGCGCGCGCCGGCTGTCCGCGTCCTCCAGCAGCTGGAGGAGCTCCAGCTCCAGCGCCGGGTCGTGGCGCCGCGCGAAGCGCCACCCGTCGGACGCCTCGATGGCGGCGAAGTCCTTGGCGGCCAGGCGCGCGCACCGCGTGTACAGCCGCGGCGCGTCGCAGAGCCTTGCCAGCTTGAGCATGTCCACGGCGCGGTCCGCGGTGAGGCGCGCCGACACGGCGGCCTCGGCGGCGCGCTTCAGCCACCCGACGCGGTACACGTGCGCCAGCGCCAGCAGCTGCGGGCCGTGCGCGGCCACCAGCTCCTCCGTCCCGGGCGCCACCAGCCTGCAGCTTCGGGCGAGGACGACGGCGGCGTCGGAGGAGTAGAGGAGGTGGAGGAAGGCGAGGACGGCGTCGGAGGGGACGCCGAGGACGGCGACGGTGCAGTCGGCGGCGGCATCCCACCCGCGGCAGCGCGCCCTGTCGATCATCCTCTCCAGCACTGGCGACGCCAACGCCTGGGATTATTCCAAACCACAAAATCAGCAACCACACACGGCGATCGAGTCGACCGGAACTAACCCAGGCAAAAGGAGGGGAAAGATGAAGTGCCTTACAAGAACGTAGGAGTGCGCGGCGATGGTCTGGCCGTCCGACGTGACGATCCGCACGTCGGCCGCCGACGCCCTGAGCGCGTCGAGACCCGCGTACAGCGCCATGGATTTCCCTTCTGCTGATGCCTCCGGATCTTCCCCCTCCACCGAATTAAATTGAGGCAGCAGGGGTGTAGGCTACAACGAACCTGGGAATGTGATCTAAACTAACCTAACGAACTGGTGCAAGAATGGATCTCGCAGCGTTGTTGGAACAGAAGGGGATCGCGGGAATGGAGCAGCTCAAAGCTCAGCGACAGCTATATAGAGGAAGCGCGGGTGGGGGGAGATATCTGTAGAAGATACAGCTTTACGCTAGTATCTTTTGCTTCACCAGTTTTGTCCAGTGAAGCAAAAGGTATTAGCTTTATTGGCTCCTAATTTAATTTAAAAGAGATAAAATAATTCCTTCCTATAGTTCATACAAAACCAGAGTTGAATATAAAGTGGCCGATAATTTTTGCGGCTGATACTGTTTTGCCGTGAGAGAAAAACACTGTACTATGACTCATGTCAGATTGATAAGTTGAAGCGAACATGATGAAAAGCTTTACCAAACAAAATTTAAGTGTCATCTCTTTATCATATAATATAGTTTAATATATAACAATTCACTTTGGTCCGTTCGAAACGTGCATCCTAAAAACACGTTTAGATTGGTGATTCTTTCTCTTTCAGAAACTATGTACTATTAATCGTGTGGATCGCAGCTGATGGGTGAAGTTTCACCTACTTCATCTGTCCTTTTTATCTATCCTTCTCACTTTTCAAAAAATCAAACATATTTAACTTTGACTAAAATATATAAGAAAATATTAATGTTTATGATACATAATTAATATCATTAGATAGATCGTTGAATTTATTTTCACAATAAACTTAATAAAACTCAAACTAGTTTAAATGACACAAACTTCATAGTTGTATTCCTCTCTAGACGGACGATACAGAGGATTAGATAAATCGTACAACATATTGGCTGTATTTGTCTCTTTGATAGCCAGTCACGGAGACGTAACAGATAGGCGCGGTAGGCTATCAGTTTCAGCGGGTACATCCACCGTATATCGCGAAAAGCGAATGGAAAACCAACCTCGCATCGGTCGGCTGGGAGGGCCTAGGTGATGACTGAGGCTCTCTCACCTCATTGGTCGGGAAAACCGACGGCTGAGGCTCGCTCGCGCGGTTCAGCGTCCCATTTACCGTGCACGTCGCCATCGGACCATGGAGGCTGTTTGGAAGCTTGTTAGGCGTTGTTGGCGACTGGGTGGAGAATTGAAGATCGGTAATGCTCTCCTGACGCCGCGCTTTTCAGTCTACGCCGCTCGCTCCCTCGTCATGCGCTCCGACCACGATGCTCGCTCCCGTCTGCGCCCATGACGCAGCGCCTCGCCCACGACGCTCACTCGCGCCGGCAACGTCCAACCCCCTTCCTCTACAGCCTTTCTCTAGCGCAAGGGTGCCGCGCCGCGGGCACCACACCCGACCGTCCGCCTGCCGCGGCCTTCTCTAGCGTGGGGGTCGCTCGTTGCGGGCACGGCACCCGCCCACCCGCTGCACCCTCCCCCACTCCACGCCGGTGTCGATCTCTGCACCGGCATCGAGCTCTACGAGATGACTAGCTGATTCGTCCAAGCAGCAAGGTGACATTGTACTGAAAGCGCATGTTCCAAATGTGTTCAGATGTTTAAGAGGTATGTTATAAGTGTTTTATATCGATGTTGCAAAAATATATCGGGATGTGGCACATGTTAAAATGGCTATACATATATGTTTCAAGTGTATGTTCCAAATGTTTTATCCGTTTCAGATGTATGTTGCAAGTGTTTCATTTGGATGTTGTAAAAGTGTATCAGGATGTTGCATATATATGCAAATATTTCATGTGTTTTCATATTTATGTTGTAAGTGTTTCATCTGGATGTTTGCATATATTCGCAATGGCTACAAACACGTTTTCAAGTTTTTTTTTGTGTTTTGCAAGTGTTTTAGACGTATGTTGAAAGTGTTTTAGCTGTTTTGAACGTATGTTGCAGTGTTTTATCTGAATGTTGTAAAAATAGATCAGATGTTGCACATGTTGCAATAAGACCCACCTGGCGTAGCCGCCTGCTACAGCTGCTGGGGCGCCACCATGGGTCACCGTTGAAAGCTCTAGTTTGGTTTTGGTGAATTAATAAAACCCTAAGTGCTAACCTAGTATATCATAGCGATCATGAGATAGGTAGCACATTCCAAGTGATGGAGCAATGGTGAAGATCATGATGATAGTGTAACCATGGTGATGAAAGTGCTTAGGCTTGGAAAAGAAGACAGAGAAAAATAAAAAGCTCAAGGTAAAGGTGAAACTTGATAGAAGCTTTTTGGTTTGGTGATCGAGACACTTAGCGAGTGTGATCACATTTAGGATCGATAGTCATACTATTAAGAGGGGTGAAACTCGTATCGAAATATGGTTATCAAAGTGCCACTATATGTTCTAACTCATTGCATATGCATTTAGGATCTAGTGGAGAGCTAAAACCCTTTAAAATGTTTGTGAAAATATGCTAACACACGTGCACAAGGTGATACACTTGGTGGTTGGGACATTTGATCAAGGGTGGCGAAGTTGGAAAAGTAGAGGGGCTATCTTTCACTAACCGGACGCCGGTTTCGAAGTGACCGGACTCACTGGTTGTGCGTCCGATCAATTATAGTGAAGACGGCACCCTCGGGCTTTGGTCTGTTCAATGACCAGACGCTGCACAATCATTGTGACCGAACGCGCAGGGCCTGTGTCCGGCTAGGCTATGACATACGCTGACGCAAGCATTGAGACGAGGCAGTGCTGACCTGATGCGGCGGCAAAGAAATTTGGCTCTAGACCCTCTCTGGAACTGATCTAACGCTAGAAAGCCATAGGGAGCAGCACGTCTGATCAAGGCTTGGCCTTGGCGCGCGTGGAGGAGAACTAACGTGATTGGCCCATCCGGTCCTTGTGACTATGCGTTCGATTGCCACTTTGGCGCTGGCACGGCTGGTTTTGACCGTTGGAGATCGACGATCATGGTTTAAACAGGGGATACGAGGACGACATCAATTGACCGGACGCTGGGGGCTGTGCGTCCGGTCACGATGACCAGCGCGTCCGGTCGCTCCGAGTTGGGCTGCTCTGTGAGTCCAATGGCTCTATTTCGATGGAGCCTCTATATAAGGTGTTTGGTCAGCTCAAGCTCATTCTCTTGGTCATTTGAATTGACATAGCAACCTCATGAGATTAGCCAAAGCCCTCCCGCTCATCTCCATCATTGATTCATCATCCTTGTGAGATTAGGAGAGAATCCAAGTGCATTACTTGAGTGATTGCATCTAGAGGCACTTGGTGTTCATGTTTCGCTGTGGAATTCACTTATTACTCTTGGTGGTTGTCGCCACCTAGATGGCTTGGTGCAGCGAGGATCATCGAGCGGAGGAAGGTGCTTGTCTCTGGCTCCAATCGTGGTGATTGTGAGGGGTTCTTAACCTTTCTCTAGCGGAGGGCCAAAAGCTACTCTAGTGGATTGCTCGTGGCTTGTGTGATTCTCATCTTATGTTGGTTGTGCAGCACCCGATTGTGGGTTTGGCGTGTGATGCTAGTTAGCGCGTGAACCTGTAAGTGAGTGAATCGTCACAACAAGGACTAGCTTCCCAGCAAGCAAGTGAACCTCAGTAAAAAATCTTGTGTCATCATTGTCCATGGATTTCATTGGTTATCTTATGATTGATTGTGATCATCTTATGATTGGCTCACTCCTCGACACGTCGGTATAATCATCACCGCCATCTCTTGTATTACATTCTTAGTGTTGCTATGCTCTTTAGTGTAATTAGTTTTGAGAGCTATCTCGTGTCGGGTCTAGTGGTTAGTGAGGCTCTTTAGTTAGTCTTTGAGAGCTCACTAACTTAGTGTAACAACTTAGCCAATTGTGTGCTTAGAGATCATAGTCACTAGAATTGTGGTAGGTGGCTTATATTTTTAGTAGGTTAGCGCAACACTCGCTTCGTTATTTAATTGTCTAACATCTTTGCTAAGTGTTGTTGTAGAAATTTTCAATAGGATATTCACCCCCCTTTAGCCAATAGTACCTTTCAAGTGGTGTCGGAGTCGTGGTCACCTTGATTTGAAGCTTAACAACCTTTAGTGTTAAAATGACTCAAATCAACAACACGAAGAAGCCACCCCAATTTGATGGCTCCAACTATCCTTATTGAAAGGCTAAAATGACAACATATATCAAGTCAATCAATAGAAAGGTTTGGAAGGTAGTGGAGGCCAAGATTGAAATTGCCAATGAGGGGGCTCCCACCGCCGCCGAAGAAGTATTGCTCCAAAAAATGACATTTCTCTTAGTGTCATTCATGATGCATTGGATGATAGAATATTTGAGCAATTCAAAAACATCGAGATGACTCATGAGGCATGGAAGAAGTTGGAGGAATTCTTTGAGGGCACTCAAACCGTGAAGGGTGCAAAGGCATATATTTTTAAGAAGAAGTTTGCGAGCTTCAAGATGGAAGAAGATGAGAGTGTGCCATAGATGTTCCATAGGCTTCAAGTGCTTGTCAATGATCTCAAAGCACTTGGAGAAGAAGTGAAGGAAAATGACTTGTCTCACAAGTTCTTAAGATGATTACCATCAAGATTTGGCACATTGGTCACTATTCTAGTGAGGAGTGGTTTGGACACTATGACACCAAACCAAGTGTTGGGAGATGTGATGACCGATGACACATAGGGATGATGATGAGAAGGAAGAAAAGAAGGAGAAGAAACATGAGAAGAAGGATGACAAGAAGAAGAGTGTGGTATTAAAAGCCACATCATCCAAGGGCAAGGCAAAGCAAGAATCATCAAGTGAAGATGAAGATTTGAGCTTTGATGAGTTGGATGATGAGAATATATGTCGGGTTCATAAACCTGGGGTCCCTCGAGGACCGGCTTCCACGCCCGGGCTCGGCCCTAGGAAAACAACATATATTTCATGGGACGGCCCAAAAAACTAAAACACAGTAGGCCGAAGGGTAGTCCGGTCGTCGACCGGAAGGTCTACCCGTAAGAACAGGCGCCCGCTCGTCAGCTTCTTCGGCCCACCTCTCTGACCGGAGCACTCGCTTTAGGCACCAGCCGTCTCCAAGCAGTCTCTCCAATCGGAAGGCTTGGCCCAAAACTGCTGCTTCCTGCTCTGACCCCGTGGCTCCTGACCCCGCGACTAGGGCTCGTAGGAAGCCTGCTCACCGCTCTTCTCCGATCGGCGCACTAAGGGCCGACTGGAGCCATCCGACCGAGGGCTCCCCGTTCGGAAGGAACCAGAAGACGTGCGGAGAAAGGCAAGGCATGGCTCACAAGTCAAAACCACTGTACCAGGGACCATACCCTATGCAAAACAGTGCTCTGTAGCCACCCTGACATAAAGTATTGTAGGGGCCTGCTAGAAACTCCCATACGGTAAGCCCCCCACGTGTCTCTGGACATCGATCGTAGTATGGGCTCTAGGATCTGCCATACCGAGTGAACATAGCCGGGCTCCTCACATGCCACCAGGCATCCAGAAGTATTTGCAGGTACCGGCGTCCTATCCTTCCTGAAGAAGATATCTCGACCCCCCATGCACATCTGACATCCTACAGCGACATCGACAGTATTGGGAGGCTTCAACCATTATCCAGTTTTCATCACCATAGGCAGCAAGGCTTAGAAATATCTGTACTCTCTCCCTCTCACCTGTAAAGAGCCATCCCCTTCATCTATAAAAGGGGATGCGCTCCCTCCAACCAGGGAGATCGACTTCTTCAAGCTCAGACTCACTAGATCGACACCAACCCCTTACAACCGCTAGTACCACCGAGTTCCGACCACAACCCTTCGGTCGGAGCCTTCCGAACCTCTTGTATACCCCCTCCTTTCTCCTTCTCGTTTGTAACCCCACTACAGACTTCGAGCACCTAGGCTCAGGAATAAAGTCGCCGACCGACCCCGACTGGACGTAGGGCACGTTGCCTGAACCAGTATAAATCCTATGTCATTGAGTGCTAGGCCACCTCCGATCACAACGTACAGCAAAACTATAAATATTTACTAGTTGGTCACTTTCTGCACCGACAGTTGGCGCCGTCCGTGGGGAAGACGATGTACGTTCAACACTCTTGGTCATCGGATGGCCCATTTTTCCGCCACCCCCGCCGTGGCGGGCTCGGGCGATACGATTCGCTTCGGCTCGCTGGAGTTCCCTGCACTCTCGCCTACCGGGATGCGAGGTTCCACCCATCTTCGAGCCGTCCTAGGCCTTCCGCTTCGGGAGCCTAGACTTCGTCGCCAACTGGCTCGGCGTACTTCACCTCCGCGAGGAGGCTCACTGACCCGGCACCCGTCGGAGGGACGTCCTCCATCGACTCCGGGACGCGTGACTTCAACGGCGCGGCATCTGCGCTTCATTCCGAGCAAACTCTCTGCTCAAACCCCGCTGTGAGTAATATACATGCTTGCTATTTACTTACTGCGCTCTATCTTCCGCCAAATACCCGGTGGGTTACCAGTTGTCCCCATCGCAGCCGCCATATGGCCGGTTCCCCTATGGCCTTGCGTCTTCCGTGGACGCATACGCCCGGGGACTCCAAAAGGTGCTGGCACCGCACCCTCTCACGTCTGAGTTCATGGGGATGGCGAGCTATGCTCCCACCTGTTTCCTCGACATCATGGATGATGACATCGGGAGTGACAGCTCCAGCATCGGTGACATGGCGCCTAGCCACCGTCGGTCCTAGGAGTACGCTGCGGCGGATGCCTCGAAATGGCCGCTAGGGGTAACAGAGTCCTTCCGACCCATGCCCCGTCAGGGTCCTCATGCGGAGACCCCCGAGCTCACACGTGAGCACGGGGAGGATCTACGACGACACTGGCCGCATCAGCCGCCAACTGCACCAACGCGCTCGGCGCACCACGCTGCGCCCTGTGCGCATGGACCTGGCGGGCAGCGATCGGGGTCGCGCCCATTAGCCCCAGCGCAATGCTTCGGCTTCAGGGGACCAACCCCCCACAGTTTGCTCGGGTCCAGCCAGAATGTTGCCACCGCGGCAATGCTCCTGCGTGACCTACCCAAGCCGAACGACCCTCGTGGACGAGCAATCCACCAGAACCTCCAGGGCACTGTTGGAGACCACCACCATTCAACAAGCGGAGTGCTCCGTATCACGACGCCGACTCGCGACCTTGCTCCCCATCCAGGGGAACAAGGACAGCAGCAGATGGGGCACTACACCCTGTCATCGCCACAACCACCGATTGCGGCACAAGAAGCCGCAACCACACCTCGTCTTGACTTGACTGGCCTACCCCGTGCTGACCTGCCTATCTATACGCGGCTTGGGCCGAACCAAGACGCGCGTAGTGTTGGTCGGAGTCCCAGCCCTGATAGCCTAGAACCACGGACCTTTGTCCAACACCCCCAGCAAGCGCCTTTTCTGCCATGCTTTCAACAGGGGCCGTGACAAAGGCAAGGCCAAGCACCAGGATCAAGACTGAAGGCCCCTCCACATAGAGGGGAAAGAAGAACAGAAAGGATCGCCGCCGACCGGCCAACTCCCGTGTTGGCCGCCAGCGGCAGATTATGCGGGCACTCAGCCCCAGCAAGACCCTCCGGGCCACTTCCACTGATCTCATGGAGAGCCCGTGCACCAACCACAACTATCCCATCAACCATCTCTACAAGGACTACCAGCTCCTCAGGCGCCTGCTGAGGTAGGCCGGTAGGCCAAAGGAAGAAAAAGGCGAGGAGACAGCGACCGAAGAAGGGGGCGTAGCGGACAAGGATCCAGACGACTAGAGCATGAAGGGATCCGACCGGAAGCCTACCGACTGAAGGACAACAACGACGACGCTCTCTCCGACTGACCTTGGAACAACTATGTCTTTTCTTCTCTTCCTAAGTTTCAGTCTTACCTTTACTTAGCGAACGCTCCTGTAAGAGCACCCCAACCCGAACACTTTTCGGCTCGGGGCGCTCGGGGGCTCCACTAGGGGGCTCTACTACCCCTTTGTTTTTGTTTTTACCCTAAGTACTCTTTTGGTTTTGTATGAAGAAACTCCTTCCTACCTGAACAAAAGGGTAGTTCGTTCCTTTGTTTTACCTTACGTAACTTTGTCTTTAGAACATTCCGACTGATCGCACCCCACCTTTTCCTACGGCTATGACCGGCCGAGCCTCGCGGGCCACGCCTCGGGCTCGCAAAGTTGCGACCTACGGAACAAACGGGCAGGTACGAGATAGAAAGAAATTTAAAGCAAAATTATGCTAAGGGAGAACTAAGGAACGAAAGGGAACAAGCTTCCCCGAACAGAGCAACTCCATCACAAAAACAAAAACCGATTGCAGTCATTAAAACACACACGAACGTTTTACACAGGGTTCCCCCCATGAACTTAAACTTTTTACATTTACTAACTACTTGTATTTAAAAAAAGGGTATTAAACCGACCCAGGCGGCATCTGCTGATGGCGCGACCGACGAAGGCGCAGGCTGCTCGCTCTCCGGCAGCACGACGTTTGGCTCGATCAGGGCCGAGGCGACGTTACCCCCCGAACCAGGCTCCGTGCTATCTGCAGGCTCAGAGGCATCCTCTCCACGCATGCTTTGGGCCATGTCCTGATGGTGAACATCCATCACCCACTCGGCGGAGACCTGCTCTGACACCAACCGCGCGTGCGGCAGTAGGTTCACCCCGATTGACTGGATGTCCTCCATGCTCAGGCCTTCAGCATACCCGCCGCAGATAGTGGCGAAGTCCAAGTTCAGGTGGTACATCGCCACCGAGGTCAGCACCCCCGACGCTCCATAAAACAGCCCGCTCCTAACGAGGTCCTTGACCACGTCTAGGACCTCGGCCAGCTGAACCGTGGACGCGCTGGTACTTGGCGCCGACCCAAAGACTTCCGAGATGATGAGCTGGGCAGCATTGTGAATTTGACCAAGCTCCCCCTCAAGAGCACGTCGCTCTTCACGGGACTTGGCTAGCTCCTCGACATTCTAGCTGAAGTTGGCCTTGGTCATCTCTAGGTCTCACTCCAGCGCCTTCACCTTTTCTCCTAGCTCTGCGAGGAGGGCAACAAGGTCAGAAACAGGCTGGGGGAAAAGGAATCAACACCACGAGAAAACAAAAAGGTATGCACCGATGCGAGAGGCCTCAAGGGTGGAGAGATCCTCTTACCTGCCGAGCCGCCTGCTCGCAGCAGCCGGGCACTCAGCGTCCTCCATCCCCATCACCTGGTCCCAGAGCTGTGAGCACCTCCCGATCCACCTCCGACCGGGCCCTCTGCTCCGCCTCTAGGGCCTTCTGTGCTGACTCCAGGGTGGCTCGCTCCGCTCAAGGGCTGCCAAGGCCTCTTGGAGGCCGCCTCGATGCTCGCTAGGACGTGCGCAGCCCCACCTCAGTCTCCGCCTGATGGACCTTTGCTGCCTCGAGCCCTTGCTTGGCAGCAGTCGCCCGCTCTGCCGCACGTCTGCTCCTCCACCCAGCGCCGCAGCCACCTCGGCCGCTTCGGACCTAGGACTCATCGGCAAGCGAAACTCCACCCGGCGCTCAAGCTCGGCCATCGGGCTGTGTTCGCACTGGAGGAAGTGAGACTTGCGGGACGACACCTTCCTTATTTCCTATCGAAAACATGCGTTATAAAAACAACCAACGAAAGATTCGAAGGGAAGGAGAAGTACCAAAAACTCACCTCCGTGGCAAGCTGCAGGTCGACCTCAACCAACTGCCGGGCAAACTGAGCCTGCTTCTGGGCGCTCTCTAGCTTCGTGGACAGCTCGGTAAGCTCGGACATCACGGCATGCCCTTGTCCACCAAAAATTTCCTAGAGCTGGCGCTCTCGGGAGTCCCAGAGGACGAACCTCGCCTTCGATGGGTCCTTAGGGAAGGGCCACTCTAGGTCACCCTTTGATGAACCGCTGGAGGGCCCAGCATACGACCGGGCACCTACCGACTGGAGGACAACAACGGCAATGTTCTCAACAACACTTGGAACATTGAACAACTATGCCGTTTTTTCCCTTAGAATCAGTCTAAACACCTTCGGTTAAAGCACATGCTCCCATAAGAGCGCCCCCGCCCAAAACACTTTCAATCCGGGTCGCTCGGGGGCTCCATAAATATACAAATATTGAGTACTACCTCTCTGTTTTGTTTACTATTGTATGGAGAAATTCCTTCCTACCCTAACTGAAGGGGTAGTTCATTCCTTTAAATTTACCTTACGTAGCTTTGCTTTAAAAATTCTGACTGATTGCACCCCACCTTTTCCTATGGCTACAACCGGCCGAGCCTCGCGGGCCACGCCCTGGGCTCGCAAAGTTGCGACCTACGGAACAAATGGGCAGGTACGAGATAGAAGGAAATTTAAAACAAAATTATGCTAAGGAGAAACTAAGGAACGGAAGGGAACAAGCTTCCCCGAACGGAATGACTCCATCATAGAAAACAAAATACCATTATAGCTGTTAAGCACACGAACGTTTTATACGGGGGCTTCCCCCACAAATTTAAAACTGCTACGGCCACTCAACAACTTCACTTGAACGCCAGAAGAGATCAACCGGCCTCCTGAGTCGATCGATTCACTCAGGATAAGCACCTAAGATATAGGTAGGAAGCGAAGGGGCGCCCCATGCGGGCCATGCCGACTCCATCTCGAATGACGAGTACGGGTCCCTGGTCGGACATTTCCGACTAAAGCATCTCCTGAACCCCGTCTCTTAGGTCATCAAGGTAAGCATATGTTCATTAAATACAAAACTGTTCACGCGAGGGCTAACCCACGACTGACAAGCGCAGGTCCCTAGATGGACTGTTTCTGACTGGAGCCCGACGAACCCCATCTCTCTAGTCTTCAAGGTAAAACACTATCAAAGCCCCTCTATTTAATTTAAAACATTCATACATCCATACGTGCATTTCATAAAACATTCATACATCCATACGCACATCCATACGCGCATTTCATATAACATTCATACATCCATACGCGCATTTCATAAAACATTCATACATCCATACGCAGCATTTCATAAAACATTCATACATCCATACGCGCATTATAAACATTCATACATTCCATATGCCTGAACCCCCCAGACGGTTAGGGCATGAACCGCCCGGGGGCTCGGGAACTAAGCATCGCACATGCAGCGAAATGCATCAGAACGCTTCGTGTTGCGCCACGAAGCGGCGGCTTGTCTCATTCGATATGGGCAACCGAAATAGAGCCAGGGGAAAAAATCATAGATGAGCACCGTGCGGCCTTTGCCCGGTCTGGCAAACCGGGTCATCTCAACCTTCTCGTTCGATCCTGAACCTCTCGCCAAGCCCACAGAATCTCCATCGAGGAGAGGCCGTCAGGCCACCTAGGTCGCTCTATGGAACGACCTAGGCATCTGTCGGGCTATAGGTAAAGGAGTAGTGGAATGCCACAAGAGGGCAATGCCGACCCCGTCGCAAACGATGGACCCGGATTTCACTCGATCACACCCGTTAGCGAGCTCACCGAGCTAGTCTTCGAGCCCGAGCGATCAGGATAGGCGATGAAACTCAGCCCCTCCGATTGTGAAGAACCAGATGGGGTAGCGCAAAACAACTCACAGCCCCCATGAAGGCCCGACAGGGCTCGGGGGCTTAAATGCCATGGGACCGCGACTCCGAATTCGCATCGATGGGATAGGCGACATCTGGCTACGGCTCTTGGGACCACGGACTCCTAAACTTCGCATCGACAGGATTGGCGACATCCGCTACGGCTCTTGGGACCGCGTAACTGGCTTCAAACGGCTTCACTAACTAAAACTAACTCTCTCGATCCACGGCGAGCACCGACGCCTAGGTCTACTCACAACTCCACCTTACCCGATCCCCATGGCGCGCACCGATGCCAAAGATCGAACTCTGTTACATCCAAAACTAGACTTCCTTGCCCGATCCCCGGCGCGCACCGACGCCGGGATCAATAAGTTCTGTCTCAATCCAACCCCCGCGCTTAAAAACACCTCGGCTGCGCAACGACGCCATGGTTAAACAAAATCACGTCTTAAAACTCAAAACACGCGCACCCACAGACACAACACAAAGAACCCCCAGCCGGTTCCGCCCGAACCACCCGAGGGCTCAGGGGCTACACCCGCGGGTGTGCTCGCGCGCACCCGCCAGCAAGACAAAAATCCCCCGGACGATTCGGCTCAAATCGCCCGGGGGCTCGGGGGCTCCTGTCGGGTTCATAAACCCAGGGGTCCCTCGAGGACCGGCTTCCACTGCCCGAGCTCGGCCTAGGAAAATAACATATATTTCATGGGATGGCCCAAAAAACTAAAACACAGCAGGCCAGAAGGGTAGTCCGGTCGTCGACCAGAAGGTCTACCCATAAGAACAGGCGCTCGCTTGTTAGCTTCTTCGGCCCACCTCTTCGACCGGAGCACTCACTTCAGGCACCAGCCGTCTTCAAGCAGTTTCTCCAATTGGAAGGCTTGGCCCAAAATGTTGCTTCCTTGCTCCGACCCCACGGCTCCGACCCCACGACCGGGGCTCGCAGGAAGCCTGCTCACCGCTCTTCTCCGACCGGCACACTAAGGGCCGACTGGAGCCATCCGACCAGGGGCTCCCCGTTCAGAAAGGAACCAGAAGACGTGCGGAGAAAGGCAAGGCATGGCTCACAAGTCAAAACCACTGTACCAGGGACCATACCCTGTGCAAAATAGTGCTCTGCAGCCACCCTGACACAAAGTATTGTAGGGGCCGCTAGAAACTCCCATACGGTAAGCCCCCCCACGTGTCTCTGGACATCGATCGCAGTATGGGCTCTAGGATCTGCCATACCGAGTGAACATAGCGTGGCTCCTCACATGCCACCAGGCATCCAGAAGTATTTGCAGGTACCGGCGTCCATCCTTCCTGAAGAAGATATCTCGACCCCCCGTGCACATCTGACATCCTACAGCGACATCGACAGTATTGGGAGGCTTCAACCATTATCCAGTTTTCATCACCGTAGGCAGCAAGGCTTAGAAATATCTGTACTCTCTCCCTCTCACCTATAAAGAGCCATCCCCTTCATCTATAAAAGGGGATGCGCTCCCTCCAACCAGGGGAGATCGACTTCTTCAAGCTCAGACTCACTAGATCGACACCAACCCCTTACAACCATAGTACCACCGAGTTCCAACCGCAACCCTTCCGATCGGAGCCTTCCGAACCTCTTGTATACCCCCTCATTTCTCCTTCTCATTTGTAACCCCACTACAGACTTCGAGCACCTGGGCTCAGGAATAAAGTCGCCGACTGACCTCGACTGGACGTAGGGCATGTTGCCTGAACCAGTATAAATCCTATGTCATTGAGTGCTAGGCCACCTCCGATCACAACGTACAGCAAAACTATAAATATTTACTAGTTGGTCACTTTTTACACCAACAGTTGGTTCTGTTTGTGAAGAGATTTGATAAGTTCATGGTGAAGAAAGGCTATCGTGCTAGAAGGAAGAAGTATTCATACAAAACAAGGAAGAGTCAAGAAGGTGCTTCAAGTGTGGAAGCAAGGATCATCTTGTTGTTCAATGCCCATACAATACCAACAATGATGATGATGACAAGAAGGAAAAGAAGGAAAAAAGAGAAGAAAGACAAGATGACCTTCAAGAAGAAGAAGAAGGGTGATTCATATGTGATCACTTGGAATAGTGATGCTTCCTCAAGTGATGATGATGACAGTGATGATGACAAGACCACCAAGAAAAGGCTCTTGCAAGCATTGCTATCAATGAGAAGCCTTCTTTGTTTAACACTCCATGATGCTTCATGGCTAAGGCCACTAAGGTACAAACTTATGATGATGGATGTGATGAGGAACATGATAATGAAAGTAAAAGTGAAAGTGACAATGATGATGAACCCACTAAAGATGAACTAATTGACATGTTAGAAGATGCTAAAGAACATTTTGACATTAAGAGAAGGGAATGCAAAGACTTGCGAAAGGAACTAAAAGCTCTTAAGCAAGCCTTTGATGAGCTCAATGCATCTCATGAGAGGCTAGAGGAAGCCCATGAGAAACTTGGCATGGCTCACAAGAAGCTTGAAAAAGCTCATCCCTCTCTACTTGATGAGCAAAATAAGAAGGAGCATGTTGTAACATGTGACAAAGGCTTAACTTGTGACATAATTGATGAATCTTTCTATAAGCCTATCATTGTTGCTCCCACTAACCTTTCTTGTAGCACTTCCACATCTACCTCATCTAGTAGTGATGGTTTCACTTGTGATGCCTCACTAATGGTTGAGAATGAGACCCTCAAGAAAGAGGTCAATGAGCTCACTCGTGCCTTAGGCAAAGCCTATGCTGGTGAGGACCGCTTGCTTATCTGCTTGGGTAGCCAAAGAGCTTGTCTATATAAAGAGAGATTGGGCTATACCCCAAGAAAGGCAAGATAGCCTTTGCTCCTCAGAAGACTAGTTTTGTAAAGAATAATAGTCGGTTTTGCACTAGTTGCAAGCAAGTTGGTCATATAGAGCAAAAGTGCATGAAAAAGAAGCCTCAAGCCAATGTATCCTCAATTAAGCTTGATTCTTTCTATGTGCTTACTAAGGGTACAAATGGTGTGAAGGCTAAGTTCATTGGTGCACCATGGATGGGCTGAAGGAAGAAAGCTATTTGGGTGCCAAAGAGCTTGGTCACTAACCTTCAAGGACCCAGGCAAGTTTGGGTACCTAAAAAGAATTGATCTTCTTTTGTAGGTCAATTACAAAGCTGGAGAAAGGCATTGAGTACTTGATAGTGGGTGCACTCAACACATGACCGGTGATGCAAGAATATTCAACTCAATCAATACCAATGGTAATGATGGTTATGAGAGTATCATATTTGGTGACAATGGCAAAGTCAAGGTCAAAGGGCTTGGTAAGATTGTAATATCCAATGACATGAGTATTTCCAATGTGTTGCTAGTAGAGAGCTTGAACTTCAATTTTCTATCCGTGGCTTAATTGTGTGATCTTTGATTCAAATGCATATTTGGGGTAGATGATGTAGAGATCATAAGTGTAGATGTCACTAACTTGATCTTCATAGGCTTTAGATATGAGAATCTATACTTGGTTGATTTCAATGCTAGTGAAGCTCAATTGATAGCATGCTTGTTCACTAAGTCTAGTATGAGTTGGTTATGGCATAGAAGGCTTGGTCATGTTAGAATCAAACAATTGAATAGATTGGTTAAACATGACTTGGTCAGAGGCTTGAAAGATGTTGTGTTTGAGAAAGATAAGCTTTGTAGCTCTTGTCAAGCTGGCAAACAAGTTGGAAACACACATCCTAAGAAGAGCATTATGAGCACTAGGAAGGCATTTGAGTTATTGCACATGGATTTATTTGGGCCAACACAATACACTAGCATTGGTGGAAACAAATATGGCTTTGTGATAGTGGATGACTAGACAAGATACACTTGGGTATTCTTTTTAGTGGACAAGAGTGATGTTTGCAATATTCAAATCATTTGTCAAGGGAATACACAATGAATTTGAAACAACCATCAAGAGAGTTAGAAGTGACAATGGTAGTGAGTTCAAGAATACAAGAATTGATGAGTTATGTGATGAATTTGGAATTATACATCAATTCTCATCCAAGTACACTCCACAAACAAATGGCCTTGTTGAGAGGAAAAATAGAACACTCATTGATATGGCAAGGTCTATGCTAAGTGAGTACAATGTGAGTCAATCTTTTTGGGCCAAAGCTATCAACACGGCTTGCTATTGTAGCAACCACCTATATTGTCACCCATTGAAAGAGAAGACAACAAATGAGCTCTTGAATGGTAGAAAGCCCAACATTGCATATTTTTGGGTCTTTGGTTGCAAATGCTATATCTTGAAGAAAGGCACTAGATTAGACAAGTTTGACAAGAAATGTGATAAGGATTCTTAATTTGATACTCAACCACTATCAAAGCATTTAGAGTTTAGAATTTGGCAAGTGGTACTCTTGAAGAAGTGCATGGTGTTGAATTTGATGAAACCAAGTGTTTTCAAGATGAGAATGAGAACTTGGATGATGTAAGAGGCATTCAACTTTCAAATGCCATGAAGAACATAGATGTTGATGAATTAAGGCCTAGCAAGTGAATGATGAAGAAGATTATCAAGTGCAAGTACTCTCTAACTCAAATAGTGCAGGATGATACAAATCAAGCTAGCACAAGTAGGCTCTCATGATAATGTGCAAAATCATGTGGCTAGCACATCATCTCAACCCAATGATAAAGCAAGTGCAAGCAACAATGTTCCAATACTCCAACCAACTAATATTGCAAGAGATCATCCATTGGACACTATAATTGGAGATATTTCTAGAGATGTGCAAACTAGATAAAGATTGGCTTCATTTTGTGAGCATTTCTCATTTGTGTCATCCATCGAACCAAAGAAGATAGATGAAACATTGAATGATGTTGATTGGGTGAATGCTATGCATGAATAATTGAACAACTTCATAAGAAATCAAGTATGGGAGTTAGTAGGAAAGTCCAAAGAACCACAATATGATTGGAACCAAATGGGTCTATAGAAACAAGCAGGATTAAGATGTTATAGTAGTAAGGAACAAAGCAAGATTGGTAGTACAAAGCTATACACAAGTTGAAGGTCTTGACTTTGAAGAAACATATGCCCCAGTTGCTAGATTGGAAGCAATTAGAATCTTGCTAGCCTATGCTTGTGCCCACAACATCAAGCTCTATCAAATGGATATCAAGAGTGCATTTCTCAATGGCTACATCAATGAAGAAGTTTATGTTGAGCAATCTCCTAGTTTTGAAGATGATAAGAATGTGGTAGAACCACCCAAGATAACACGCTTACGGAGGTGCTTGTCTTCCGCCAGACACTAAACACCCCGAAAGCGAGCTACAGCGGACGGTATCCATCGGTCACACCCCATGGGAGAACCCAAAAGAGCCACATTTTTTCCCAAGGATCCAATAATGAGAATGAGTTACAATACTTGCCCATTTCATACATCAGAGTTTCTTAAAAATTACATTATTACAATACCAAATGTCAGAGTGCGGAATGATAAACATCAGAATTTAAAATAAGCATCTAACGATAAGAACGAGGATCCGTCTGAGCCCACCAGAAGAATCCTCCACACAACGGTACTTCTCAAGCATCACCTGCAATAGGGGTAAATGAACCTTGAGTACACAATGTACTCGCAAGGCTTATCTGACTAGTGGGAATAATTTTCTGACTCCAAGGAATATGAGAAACTTTATGGTTTGCTGGTTTTCTTTTAGCAGAAAACAATACTAATAGTGAGTCCTTATTTATGTTATTATTATCAGCCGTATTAAGTTATTATCTATCCAGTCTATATAAGCACCTATTCTACTTTCAAGCAAGTGTTGGGCAATCAGTTCCATTTCATCATCTTTCATCTTTCAGTCCTTACTATGGTGCTAAACCGTAGACAAGCCATACCAGATCGGCCGGCGATTTGCGAATCAATGCCCCCAGCTGGGCCTGGGTACCCTGAAAACACACGTCCCGCTTGTACCCCTGGCACAAGTAGGACTAACCCATCACCCTCCTGTCCTGGGTGTCTAGGTCCCCATTCAAACTTGGACTCCTAGCCCCCACTCTTGAGTCCCAGACTTAGTGCGGTTTAAGGACCTCCACCATCCCCGCCTCCAATCAGTCGGTTCGGAAAGAGCCGGATCCACGACAAGAGAGCAACGAGTCTTCCCTATGCTCATACCCAAGTATGTGCTCGGGATAATAAGTCCGTGACTTGCCTAGAGCCATATGCAACGACCGGTCCTTAATTGACACAGACAGAGAAAAAGTGTAACCGAGCTATGCCCTATTGGCCACAGGATACAACCCTTTACACCCATCAGTACCCAAACCATATCCCTACCCGGTCACCATTTTTCTTTCCATCATTTTATCATGAGTGATCATATTTATCACCTATTTGCGAGTAATGGCAGGTTACTCACACTACCGATATCCTGAGCATAGCAACTACTCAACCTATACTAGTAGGACTCGTGGGTAGATATATTTATGCATGTAGTTTCCATAAAATGCCTATAACTTAAATGCACATCATATATATATTTAGTGATCATAAAATAGGGGTTATGCACTGGGGCTTGCCTTGGACAGGCGACGGGTGAAAGGTCCTTGTGTGGTTTTGGTAATTGAGTGACAACCTAGGTGGACTAATTGTGTTTATGTAAGATACACAGATGATTAGTCCACGGGAACATGTGTGTGAGCAACATATGCCATGAAGGTAAAAATGGCTTGAAGTTGTTGCAAAGCTCACACATGTGATGATGAAAGAGCTCATTGCAAATGAGACATGACATTGTGTCATGTGATCAAGGTGGAGAAGGTCAAGACATGACTTGGCTTGATGGACCGGTTGCAAGTGTGAAGGGCAAGTTGGAGGCTTTGGAGCGATGGACCATGTGGCGGTGAAGCTTAAGCAAGACTTGGTGCCGATGGATGAAGGCAATGGTGAAAAGCAAGTGGAGTCAAGATCGATGAACCAATATGATCACGTGATGATATGAAATGGATCATATCATTATTGATCATGTTGGTGCATGTGTTGCATCAACAATGAAGGAGATGGAATGGAATGCGCAAGGCAAAGGTATAACCTAGGGCATTTCATTTCACCGGTCATAGGTGTGTAGAGAAGTTGATGACCGGGTTTAGGATAGATGGTCGTACTATCAAGAGGGGCAAACTTGTTTGCATATCGGTCATCTAAGTGCCACTCAAGTGATCTAACTTTACATCATTGCTAGGATTGAGTGGTGTGGCAAGTTGAGTGGCTAATCCTTTGGAAAAGGTTTGTGAAAATGCTAGCACACATACACATGGTGGTGTTGGCACATTTACAAAGGAGATAAAAGTTGGAGTTGATGTGGATCAACTCGGTGAAGGAACAAAGGCAAGGGTTCGAACTCCACCGGCGGAGTGTCTGCCCATAGAGTGCGGACAGTCCGACGATACCACCGGCGCCCTATACAAAAAAGACAGGGTCTCACAGAGTGCACCGGCCACTGGTCACGCAGTGACCGGATGCTAGGGTCCTGCGTCCAATCAGTGGCAGCAGAGCGCACGTAGGCATCGGTCTTCGATCGGACGCTGGCAGGGTATGTCTGGTTAGGCTAACATACGGTGACATAGGTGACACAGAAAAGTTGGAGAAGGACCGGACACTAATGCTGTGTCCGATCGTGATCGACCGGACGCGTCCAGTCGCGACTGGTACCTTACTAGAAATGACCGGACGCTGGGGTTGCTATGTTCGGCCATCACTTGACCGTTGAGATCAAGTGTCTGAGGTTGAATGGAGGCAACATGTGGCAAGCATCCGTTGACCGGACACTGAGGTCCTATGTTCGGTTGATACGACCAGAGCGTCCGGTCGTCCTGAGTTTTGCCTAGTGAAGGGGTAACAGCTAGTTTAGCCCACGAGGCTATAAATAGAAGGTGGCCTCAGCCATGACTGGGGCTGAGCACCTCGGGGGATTGTGTGTCCATGCTTGAGAGTCCTTGGGAGCCCTCCATCTCACATATGCTTGATAGTGATCATTCGATTGTGTAAGAGAGCGATTCTAGTGCAATTGCATCGTGAGGTTGCATCGAGTGGCACTAGGTGATCGAGTTGCAAGCCAGTGGTGCTTGTTACTCTTGGAGGTTGCCACCTCCTAGATGGCTTGGTGGTGGTCTCTGTCAAAGCCCGCAAGAAGCTTGTGCGGTGCTCTAGAGAAGAGCTTTGTGAGGGGCATTGTGCTCACCCCGCGGGAGCCACGAAGAGCAACTCTAGTTGAACATGTCATTGAGCTATGTGCGACAAGGCGATGTGCTGGCAGGGCCAAACATGGCCATGCTCTCACAGCACCGCATAGACGAGTGTGAGGCGGTAGGGCAGCAGGCGAATGCGACGGTGTGGCAGAGCATGTGTAGGCGACCTCGCACAAGCAGCCACGGCCAGCAGCAGCGCAGTGGCGTGATGCGCGGGGTTAGCGACACGGTGAAACGGTGCTAGTGGCCAAGCCAAGGCAATGGGCCTACGACGACGGTGGTGCTGGCTAAGCGGCCAGGATGCTGACGTGGCGTGCGTGTGTGCGTGCGTGCGTGCATGGCAACGACGGTGCGGGTGTGTGAGCGCGTGCACGAGCATGGCAGTGGGGCACGAAGCCCATGCGGCAGCACGCGTGTGTGCACTAGGGTAGGCCAGTGCCGCGCGCCAAGCCGAACGGAACCTGGTGACCACGGCCAGACGCTGCACTCGACTGGGAAAAGTGCCCTGTACGCTTTTTAAAGCTGCTCAAAACTCCAACTCGATGATCCAGTTGCTACAGCCACTATTTTACGTTCGAGATGGTGTATCAAGCTACTAAAACAAACCCTCAAACCATGCCACTACTTACCCGATCTTCCTATAAACATTGTCGAACTTAGCTTTGTCGACCCATTTTCAGACTTGAGAAAAGTGACTAAGTTTCGATCGGTTTTGAGTCAACTTCGATTTCTAGGCTACCAAATAAGCTAGCTTGCAAATGCCACTCTCGACCACAAGTATTTCATTGCCACCTATGAAGTTCGTACTACCAACTTTATTAAAGTTTTGTATATGTGTTCTATAGCATTTTTCTTTCACTAAAAATTTGTCTAGAACTCTAAGTGATAAAACGCGACATGAAATATAAGATTCGTTTTGTGTTTCTGATAAACGTTTCAAGTCACAGGAATATATTTACACGTTATATTTCATACACTATCATATAAACATGATGCATATGCAATGTTTTAGCAAAAATTGTACAGTGTAACACCGAGGGTGTTACAAAGAAGCCCGACCATGTGTACAAGTTGAAGAAGGCATTGTATGTCTTGAAGCAATTACCTAGAGCATGGTCTGAGAGGTTGAGTGACTTTTTACTCTCTAAAGGGTTCATTATGGGTAAGGTTGACACCACTCTTTTCACCAAGAAGATTGGCAAAGACTTATTTATGTTGCAAATCTATGTTGATGACATCATATTTGGATCAACCAATCAAGACTTTTGTGAAGAGTTTGGAAAGATGATGGCTAATAAATTTGAGATGTACATGATTGGAGAGTTGAGTTACTTCCTTGGTCTTCAAATCAAACAATTGAAGCATGGTACATTTGTGAGTCAAGGCAAGTACATCAAAGACATGCTCAAGAAGTTTGGCATGAATGAAGCAAAGACAATTAGTACACCAATGGGAACAAATGGCAATTTGGATAGTGATGCAAGTGGTAATATGATAGATCAAAAGTTATATTGGTCTATAATTGGAAGCCTACTCTACGTGAACGCATAAAGGCCGGATGTCATGTTTAGTGTATGCACGTGTGCAAGATTTCAAGCCTCACCAAGAGAAAGTCATTTGAAGGCTACAAAGAGTATATTGAGGTACTTGAAGCATACACAAAATGTTGATTTATGGTACCCCATAGGAGCAAAGTTTGAGCTAGTTGGTTACTCTGACTCGGATTATGCGGGATGCAAGGTTGAAAGGAAAAGCACTTCGGGTACTTGTCAACTATTGGGAAGATCACTTGTCTCATGATCATCAAAGAAGCAAAATAGTGTTGCATTATCAACCACCGAAGCCGAATACATATCCGTCAGTAGTTGTGCATAAATTCTTTAGATGAAGGTCACCTTGAATGACTTTAGAATCAAGTTCAACAAAGTGCCATTGCTATGTGACAATGAGAGTGCTATCAAGCTTACCAACAATCCGGTTCAACATGTAAGAATAAAGCACATTGATGTCCGCCACCATTTCATTAGAGATCATCAACAAAAAGGGGACATTTGCATTGAGAGTGTAGGCACCGAAGATCAACTTGCCAACATATTCACCAAGCCACTAGATAAGAAAAGGTTTTGCAAGCTAAGGAATGAGTTGAACATATTGGATTTCTCAAATATGTGTTGATGCACCCCCACTTATATGACATGCCTCTCCTTCGAGCACCCAAGGTAAAAGTTGCTTGGCATGCATACATCCTTTGCTAAGGACATGTTTAGTGCATCTAGTCATTCCTCATGTCTTATAGGCTCATTCATAAAAATCAAATGAATTTGATGCTTGTATGGTACCACTATTGCTTCTATATTTGAAATGATCTAGTGGTAGCATATAACATATTTGTGGGCTTGTGAACTTAGTGTTTGATCTAGAAAATGAGTTATAAGTATTTAACTCAACATGGTACAAGATAACCCTTGAAATGAGGTGTGAAGAAGCTTGTCCTTGGATTAAATTGAGTTAAATATCTTTGGCAAGTGTTCTAGATTAGACCAAATTTAGAAAAATAATCCTCACCCCATTGATTGACATTGATAATCTTAACCTATCTAAAATTAAACCTTGTGGTCATTGATGACAAAGGGGGAGAAGTAATGCACAAAGATAGTGAAAAGATGACAAAGGGGGAGCCTGAGGCCGGTAGACACATCCGCAGCACAGCATCCACAAGCGGGAGTAGGTGACTGGGATCCATGTGGGTTTCTACGTGTGGGCATGGTGGTTAGGCAAAATAGCAGCGTGTGGTCCACGCAGTTGGTCACACAAAAACAAATGGCGTGGGCTTATTTTCGTGTGCGGCACGCCCTCACGCGCAATGGACAGAGGCGTCCAATATTTTGGGTAGCTCCGGACGTCCAGGCGCCAGTAACACCCATTGAAGATTGCTGCCTCACATCTGCACTGTCCGGAAAGCCGTGAACCAAACACGTGCACTGATATATACTATACACCCTTCTATATACCATTATACATAGTAAAAACTATATCAATCTATAAAAAACATAGTTCTGAGTTTTCGTGAAGCCAAACAATTTGAAGTTTAATCAATATACTAGCCCTAGAGTATGAAACAACTCTTTTCTTAGATCTAGGGTTAGCCCGTATATTTTTGAGGTGGGGCTTGGAATATCCGGTAAATACTCCCTAAGAATTCAGGGCAAATTCAGTCGAAAAAAGCTATGTCTTTAGCCCAGATATTGCCAAGGTCCAGAAATTCCGTGCCATGTCCGGGATATGCGGGCAGCTTTGTGAAAACAGCCCTAGGCTAACTTAGTTCAAGGTTGCTATTTTATATCATCTAAGGTTTTAAGTTAGCGATCCATTGAGCACTTAGGACACCTGCAAGTAATGGGACTTCATCCCTCTTAGTCGTACGGCGTCCTATACTCAAGTGAAGTTCAAACAAATTTAAAATAAAATTGAACTTCTTTTACTTCGAAACATAATGCCGCATCTTTGTTTGGAGTAAGATTTGAGACATTAATATATAGTTGAAAATCTCATGAAACGTCCTTGCCTCTTTATATGCATCGTCATCTATTCACCAAAACCCACTAATACGATGCACTTACAAATTTGTTTTGGATAGCTGCTTGAACGGTTTGTTGGGTAGATGAATTGTCCTTTGTTTTCGAAACATCTAGCAATGACCACGTATTCTAACTCTGAAAGCGGTTTTCCATCCATGCATCTGAGGGTGATTATTAGATTCCGCTGTCTAGCTTGTGGAAGTTGGGATGGTATCTAAACATCCATTAACTTCATAAGCTAGCTTTAGCAAGTCTCAAAAGGTTGAATAAACCTACTTCTAGTAGGTTAGGGCTTATTTAGCTGCACACTAATCTGTCCTAACCCACGTAGGCTAGGGTGGATTGATGTGTAACCATACAAGTCTTTACGGAAGTTTGGAGGAACCCAAATGCAACCTATAGGATCAAGACTATCCTAAAATTTCATCTAATGTTTTTGGTACCTTGGATAGGTAAAAGTTCATCTGACCTCCCTCAACTATTGTGCAAATTTGATTTGCCTCCCTTAACTATAAAAGTAGATTTTTAGATTCTCCTAACTTTAGAAACCGTTCAATTTACCTTCCGAGTGGTTTTTACTAACATGTCGCCACATCAGCCGTCCTACATCGTTACGTCAACCACGAGGGAGGAGGTAAATCGAACTTCCATGATAGTTGAGGGAGACAATTAAACTTTACCAAAAATATGTAGAACATTTTTTTAAAAATCTATCCAAATATTGTTTTTAGGAAAAACATGTATTATTTAACCTTAGAAAATCCGTAGAAAATTTATTTTAACCTAAACAATATGAAACTAGTTATATATATTATAAAATCATGCTAGACGCTTTTGTTCCTTGCTTAGAATTATTCGAATCTTATATTGTCTCCTAAAATCTAAAACAAGGTCAAATATGAAAAGGAGGATGAACGCTAAGACAAATCGTTGTAGACCGCAGTGTGAATCGCCCTACAACCTGTCGTGCAATCTGCAAACAACGTATCCTCAGCGATATATCTTTGCTTGACCACCGGAGACATGTACGAGAAATTCCAAATAAAAAAAATACTTAACTCATTTAGCGGGCCATGACATTTAGCGATGTCTTCCTCTAAAAGCTATAGGAAGCTATAGCAGTGGCTATTTAATTTAGCAGGTTTCATAGAAAGCATAGAAATGCTTAACTCATTATGCATGAAAACATTTAACTAAGGAAAAAATTATGACCATATATACTCAAATCTGAACAGATGCGACCGCTTCCTCGTTTGTTGTCGCCTTCATTGGTCTGTGCATGCACCGGAAGCACATGATAAAGTAGGAAGGGGTTTTAGTATTTTTCAGTTTATACTTTTTCCTAGAAATATTTGGATATTTTTAAAAATATATTTCTATAATTTTTAATAAAGTTTAATTAACCTCCATGAACTATCACGAAAATCTTATTTACTTTCCTCATGGCTGACGTGGCGTTACATGGGACGGCTAATATAGGGTCACATTAGCTAAAATCGCATTCAGAATTGTTATAGGTAAATTGGATAGTTAAAAGTTGGGGGAGTCTAAACATCTAGGTTCCTAGTTAAGAGATACGTAAGTATAAATCTAGCTTGTGCAATAATTAAGGGAAAAAGTCATTATTACCTCATCAACTTTCGTGAAAGTATGTTTTTCCTCTCTGAACTCTAAAACCGGGCAAAACACCTCCTTCAACTTTTAAAACCATTCATCTTACCTCACTGGCCCGGTTATAAGCGATTTGAAGGTGGTTTTTGTCTTTTTCTTTTTTTATTTATTTCGGCTTAATCTTTGAAAAATCATAATAAATCACAAAAAAATTATAAAATAAAAAATCCAATTTTATTGGACTCCACATGAGTAGTTCTACACAGTGAACATATAATAGGGTATGCTTTAGTATAAAATTTTTGTTATGGCTTTATATCTATGCTTTTATGTAATTAATTGGAATAATTCATATCTGTAGTTCTATGGTCCAATTGTAGTGAAATTTATACTCATTGGATCATGTATAACTTAGTTATAGATTTATTTATATTTATACGCTTGAAATTGGTGATCGTGAAATGTGATTCGGTAGTTGGTAGACGGTAGTAGACTAGTAGAGACTAGAGAGGAAGGTTTCTATATGCCTAAAATTGACGATTGAGAGATTGGTGGTGACTAGAAAAGAATGTTTACAGGCCTAATTCTTTGATTTTTTTTCCGAAGCCATTGTAATTCTACGAGTCTATAAAAACGCCATGACAATTCGTGTATTCAGAGATCTACCATTATAATTCTATCTGCCTCTTATCTATGCTATTTTCTACGTCTGCCGCACGTAAGGACCCACTGTCAGCTACCTATCCATCTAGGAACGTATACGGACGTCAAGTCTCGCCTCTCCGTCAGACCGACTGCCCACGGACGCCTCGCCTCGCCGTGCCCCGGACCTCCACTCTCAGCGGCGTCGGCACTGCTCCGGCTACCATGGCCACGGACACCGCGCCCCTTCGCCATGATCGACGCCGCGCGCTACCCTCTCGTTGTCGTCCTCGAGCTGGAGCCGGTCGCCCCACCGGAGCTCGCGCACATCGGCCTGTGCGGCGCTCATCCCGTTGGCGTCCGCGTTGGCCCTGAGGCCCGGCAGCAGCGTGGCGACGTCCCTGAGCACGCAGCGCGCGGCGCCGAGGCAGGCCACGGGCGCGACGCCCGGGAGAGCCGTGCCGCCGGCGCCGAGCTCCACGACGGTGGCGCCACGGAGGCGGCGCCCAGCGCGGCAGTCCGCGGCGAGGTGGGCGGCCAGCACCAGGGAGTAGTCCTACAGCCAGGAGCCGGTGAGGAGGACGCGGCCGATGGCCGGGTCGCTCGTGTCGTCGCGCTCCACCACGGCCAACGCGTGCCCGGCCACGGCTACGTGCTGGATGGTGGCGCCGGTCTCGTCGCGGAGTTCGCAAGGCGCCACCGGGGGAGGAGCGGCTGTCGGACGCCGACACGACGGCGTCGTCGACGGCCACGCCCAAAGCCAGCCTGTCTCGCCTCTCCTTCGACTACTCCCCCTCCGCGACTGCTGCTTCGGCCTCCTCGCCGGCGCAGGCTTGCTGACGTACGTATGCCGGGTGCAAGATCCCGCTGTCTTCATCACGGGCGGGTCCAGCGGCACGCTCGCCATGGCCACGGCCGCGGCGCGGGAGGGCACGCAGGTCTCCATCCTGGCCCGCAACCTCATCCGCCTCGAGGAGGCGCGCGCCGCCATCCAGCGCGACTCGGGCTGCGACGATGTTGGCGTCCACGCGACCGACGTGCGGGTCGGGCCGCGTACTCAGCGAGCAAGTTTGCTCTTCGGCGATTGGGTGAGGCGTTGCAGCATGAGGTCGTCGCGGACAACATTCATGATTCATGTCTGATTGATATTCCCTCCTGGCACTGAGACTCTGGGATTTGAAGAGGGTATGTGTTTGCGGCGGCGAGCGAGCAGCGTTGCGCCGGCCACCTCGACCTTGCCGTTGTCCTCGACGCTCACCGTTACCGGCGAGCTCCGCGTCCTCAACGCGGTCGTCGTGGCGCCCCTGCTCTCATCCTCCAACCCCACCTCGCGGGCGGGCCCGCAAGGCTACTCGGCGGTGCCGGACACCGACAGCCTCGAGGTGCGCAGCGAGAGGCTCCAGGACACCGGCGTCGCTGCTCTGTTCCTCCAACACCACCTCTGGACAGGTTCTGGCACCCGACGGACACCATCTTGGGATGCGCATCACTTGCAGACCCACCTCGCGCGCAGGCCGCCGCCGGCGAGCGCTCCTCTGCTGCGGGCAGGCTCGTTCTCACGGAGGAGACGGAGAATTTAACGTCCATACGCGTTCACGAATCGCAAATAGACAAATTGTAACGGTGCTTCGAACTTCAAAAATTATAATGGTATAGATTAAAAAAAACTAATTCTTTGTGCCCCGGCGGCCGCCCTCGCTGCCGACCTAGCGCACGCAAACCTCACATTTCGAGGCCTAAAACCATCCGTGGCCGGTGGCCAGTGGGCCCCATCCTCCTCGGTCGCCGGGCTAGTGCCTGTCGCCATGGCGGCCCTCGCGCCGCAGATCCTACGGCGGCGACCCTTTGGTTCCGTCGTGTTTCTGGTCTCCATTACGATTCGGTTAGTCCCCTCGCCCCCTCTCCATGTCGGCGGCGAACTCCCCCTGCGCGGCAAGTGTGGCGCTCGCCACCCGCATCCGTGGCGCCGCCATCTACGCAAGTGGACGCCTCGTCGTGCTCTGGAAGCCACCGCGAGCACCGGTCGAGCCCATGTTTGCCCTGCCTCGCGATGCTCAACTATAAAAGCCAGAACGCGTCCGCCATGGCCACCTTCTGCATCTTTCAAAAATCGCCATGAGCGAGCCATCTCGTTTCGATTCCTTGTAGCAATGAGTGATTAAGGTTGAAAGCTAGCTCCTGGAAGCAATCCCGTCGAGAACGATAAGGGTAGGGGTTGTATTGGCTGATCCCGCCGCCGCTGTTCGCCAAGGCCACAAAGCAAAGAACGTGTGTGGCCGGATTTGTAGGATCTCTAGTTGGCCTAGAGGAGTGTGAATAGGTCTGTCGAAACAAATATTCAAACTTTTATCAAATTCACCCTGCAGCACTGCCGTTCTAGAGGACGGCACTGCCGGACGGCGACACTGCCGGACCAGAACAACGGCGCTACCGTACCTGCAGACAACTTCGAGTCACAGTTCAAAATCAGTGAACGAAAACTGAGATCGGAGAAATTTCTTAGCCTACTATATGTATGATAGTCACAGATCAAGAGCTAGAAGTTGTAGGAACACCACACACAAGTAGATCGACTAGAAACCCTAGAAATAACCTCAACCAACAATATGAAATGCAAGTAATGTAAATCAAGCACAAGTGACACAATAATTTATCCCGTGGTTCGGCTCGCCACCAAGGCTTGCTTACCTCCACGTTGTTGAGGTTAGCCACTAAGGCTTAGGGCTTTCCAACCCTTCGTCGTTCTCAAGTCAAGAGACTTAACTCCTAAGATGAGGGATGAGTTTACTAGCTTCAAGAGATGGTTACAAACCTCCCGGGGCTGCCACACAAGTTGGCAAGCTCCACGGGCGACGCTCTAGCCGGCTAGGAGCCAAGCTCTAAGAGTAACAAACATAACCGCCGGCCAAAATATGAACCAAGTGCTCTTTTGAGGAGGAATCAATGTAGCTACTCTCTAATTGAGTTTTGAACACTTTTCTCTCAAGGATTGATGGAGAAATAAATGGATTTGCTTGAGGGCTCAAGGTCACTAATGGATGGGGAGAGAGAGAGGCTCCTTTCTGTTTTTGATGAGCTAGAGTGAGGAAGAAGAGGCAGAGAGCCATTAGAAAGGAAGGGGAAGGGTATAAATACCCCCAGCCCCAACGGTCACTTAAGTCATGGCAGTGCCTCTCTTCAAGTGCGGCAGTGCCGCACCACGCAAGACAGCACGGGTAACAGTGAAGTGTAGACTGTCTTGGCTATGAATCGGAGGATGCATGTGTATGTTTGAGCACTTAGTAGCACATATTAGCTTAAACATTGTGTCCCCCTTTATAGTATGGCTTTTGCTATACTCAAATTTAAAATATAAAAGAATTTAAACCTCTTTTGAGTTTAAAGTCATCTACATTTGTAATTGGGTGCTCCTCCGTTTCGTATAGCATCCTCGAATATGAATTACCTGCTTGTCATCTCGATAAATCTCATTAGTTCTCTAATTTCGTGGTCATTGAAAGCATTTAGGCCCCTAGTAGGGTTTCGGTGATTAATGACAATACAAGATTACTATGACTAACGTGTGTTTTGCAGATGCAATTAAGTTAGGTCATGGTTATGGAGATCAATTGGGCAATCGAGGTGGTCATGCCCCTACGATGGAAATCATTTCGGTTTTCAAAGGATGGACGACAAGGTTAAGGATGAACTAGTTCTAAGTATCGATTGGAGTTGAAGAGACACTTAGAGTAGTTTAGGACTTTGTTTTTCCTTTGGCCGTACTATTAAGGGGGGTATGGACGGGTAGCTTGACCTAGGTGAGTCTAGTGAGTTAGGTGTGGCGCACACTTGTTAAAACTAGCGCTAGGTAGCTCCTACATATGCCTAAGATCCAATGTTGCAAACTTCATTCACGTATGATCGAGAGTTAGAAGTGAATGGAGGGTCAAATACTGACCGGACGCAGGCTTCGGTGTGACCGAATGCTGACGCTGAGTCCGGTCAGTTCATTTGACTGAGGTGAAATCATTCGGTGTGACCAGACGTTGGAAGGTCAAGTGATCAGACGCTGAGAGTCAGCGTCCGGTCATTTCCAGTAAGGTTCTAGAGAGGGTAAATCGTGACCAGACGTGTCCGATCACACTGTAAACTCTAGAGTTTGGGGTGTACTGACCGGAGCGTCCGGTCAACCCGCAGAGGCACATAACGGTTCGTTTTTCAGCCCATGTTATAAATACCACCTCCACTCGTGTGTGGGGGTACGTTTGCTCATTCCAACAGCTGAGAAACACCTTAGAGAGTGCCAAGAAGAGCAAGGTCCTAGTGAGGTGATTGAGATTTGAGAATCCAAAAGAGAGACCTCATTAGTGAAGATCGAGAGTAGCAAAGTGTGCATCCACCTTCTCATTAGGCTTGTCGTGGTCAAGTGAGAGTTCGTGCTTGTTACTCTTGGTGATCGCCATCGCATAGATGGCTTGGTGGTGATTGGGAGTTCGGTGATCACCCGGTGGAGCTTGTGGGTGACCCAACTCAAGTTGTGAGCGGTTGTGGGTGATTCACCGTGACGGAGTGTCGAAGAATCAACCCGTAGAGAGCACTTGATCCTTGCACGGATCAAGGGGGAGCTACACCCTTATGCGGGTGCTCCAATGAGGACTAGTGGGGAGTGGTGACTCTCCGATACCTCAGCAAAACATCGCCGTGTTCCTTCCTCTCTATTTACTATGAGCATTTACTTTGAGCAATTCAATTCATGTCTTTATATTCTTAGAATTGCCATGCTAGAGTAGGATTGGAACTTAGGTTGTAAGTCTTTTGTGTGGTAGAACAATTAGGAACACTTTCTAGGCACAAGGGGTTAATTGGGCTAACCATATGATTTAATTATTGCGAAGAAATTTAGAATTAACCCAATTCACCCTCCCTCTTGGGCATCTTGATCCTTTCAATTGGTATCAGAGCCTCGTACTCACGTATTTAGGCTTAACTACCTAGAGAAAGATGTCTCACGGAGATGGACCTCCTCCTATCTTTGAGGGAGATGACTTTGCATATTGGAAAATTCGCATGGAGGCGTATCTAGAGGCTCTAGATGTTGGTATACTTAGAGCCACCTCACAAGGCTTCCTAGAACCTTGGGATGCTACTAACCTATAAGGCGATGAGGTAAATTATGAGAAGTGGAATGCAAAGGCTCGAAACACCATCTTTAGAGGCCTTTGCAAAGATGTGTTTAATCAGGTGAGAAACCACAAAGATGCCCATGCACTATGGTCGGACGTTTGTGTGCTCCATGAGGGAACTAAGAGTGAGCGTGAGGAATGCTATCATCTTGTCATGAAAAAGCTCAACTCTTTTGAAATGCTTCCTAAGGAAAGTGCTAATGAAATGTATTCATGTTTGAATGTTCTTGTAGAGGAAGTCAATGGGCTTGGACTCACTCAAATGCAACCATCCGATGTTATGAGAAAGATTTTGAGTGTCCTCCCCATTGACAAATATGGGCATATTGTGACCATGCTACATCAAGGTGATCTTTCCACCGCTACACCGACACAAATCTTGGGGAAGATCAATGCTCATGAGATGTACATGCACATCACGCCACAAGATGGCTCATCCTCTACCAAGAAGAAAGATAAGGACTTAGCATTCAAAGCTAGCCAAGAGAAGGGCAAGGCAAGACTTGAGTATGAGAGCTCAAGTGAAGATGAAGTTGATGATGAAAGCCTTGCTCTCATGGTGAAGAAGACCGCCAAGATGCTTAAGAAGCTAAACAAGAGTGGCATCAAGTTTGATGGCAAGAAGAAGAAGTTCTTCACTAGCTCTAGAAGAAAACCAATCTCCAAAATGGATTGCTACAATTATGGAGAACTTGGTCATCTAGCTCACCAATGCACAAAGCCCAAGAAAGACAAGTTCAAGAACAAGAACAAGGGCAAGAAAGATGACTCAAGCAATGAAGATAAAGATGAGAAGAAAAAGAACAAGCCATACAAGAAGAGAGATGGCAAGAAGAAGGATTTCCACAAGAAGAAGAAGAGTGGAAAGGCTTACATCGTCGGTGATTGGCTCACGGACATTGATTCATCTAGTGGATCATCCGATGATGAAAGTGACAACGAGAAGGTGGCCGCCATTGCTATTGACTCATCATCTTCACCGCCACCACCACTATCATCCTCTACACACCTATGCCTTATGGCTAAGGGTGAACGCAAGATATCTCATGATGATGATAGTAGTGGTGATGATCATGCTCATAATGATGATAGTGATAGTGATAGCGATGATGAATATGAGTCACCTACTTATGATGATCTAGCTAAATTACTAAAGAAATACACTAAGATCATTATAAAGACTAGAGCTAAAAATAAAAAGCTTGAGATTAAGAATGATTCTCTTTTAGCTAGATGTGAGATAGTCGAAAAGGCTAGTGTTGAGCTTAGAGAAGCAAATGATGCTATGTCATCCAAACTCAAGGAGCTCAAATCTTCTAAGAAAGAGCTCAAAGATAAGCATCTAGGCTCCTAGTAGGGTTTCGGTGATTAATGACAATACAAGATTACTATGACTAATGTGTGTTTTGCAGATGAAATTAAGTTAGGTCATGGTAATGGAGATCAATTAGGCAATTGAGGTGGTCATGCCCCTACGATGGAAATTGTTTCGGTTTTCAAAGGATGGATGACAAGGTTAAGGATGAACTAGTTCTAAGTGTCGATTGGAGTTGAAGAGACACTTAGAGTAGTTTAGGACTTTGTTTTTCCTTTGGCCGTACTATTAAGGGGGGTATGGACGGGTAGCTTGACCTAGGTGAGTCTAGTGAGTTAGGTGTGGTGCACACTTATTAAAACTAGCGCTAGATAGCTCCTACATATGCCTAAGATTCAATGGAGCAAACTTCATTCACGTATGATTGAGAGTTGGAAGTGAATGGAGGGTCAAATACTAACCAGACGCTGGCTTCGGTGTGACCGGACGCTGACGTTGAGTCCGATCAGTTCATTTGACTAAGGTGAAATCGTTCGGTGTGACCAGACACTAGAAGGTCAAGTGACCGGACGCTGAGAGTCAGCGTCCGATCGTTTCCAGTAAGGTTCTAGAGAGAGTAAATCGTGACCGGACACGTCCGATCAGTGCCAACCGGATGCTGGCAGCGTCCGATCACACTGTAAACTCTAGAGTTCGGGGTGTACTGACCGGAGCGTCCGGTCAACATGACCGGAATGTCTGATCACCCCGTAGAGGCACATAACGGTTCGTTTTTCAGCCCATGTTATAAATACCACCTCCACTCGTGTGTGGGGGTACTTTTGCTCATTCCAACAACTAAGAAACACCTTAGAGAGTGCCAAGAAGAGCAAGGTCCTAGTGAGGTGATTGAGATTTGTGAATCCAAAAGAGAGACCTCATTAGTGAAGATCGAGAGTAGCAAAGTGTGCATCCACCTTCTCATTAGGCTTGTCGTGGTCAAGTGAGAGTTCATGCTTGTTACTCTTGGTGATAGCCATCACCTAGATGGCTTGGTGGTGATTGGGAGTTCGGTGATCACCCGGCGGAGCTTGTGGGTGACCCAACTCAAGTTGTGAGCGGTTGTGGGTGATTCACCGCGACGGAGTGTTGAAGAATCAACCTGTAGAGAGCACTTGATCCTTGCACGGATCAAGGGGGAGCTACACCCTTGCGCGGGTGCTCCAACGAGGACTAGTGGGGAGTGGCGACTCTCCGATACCTTGGCAAAACATCGCCGTGTTCCTTCCTCTCTATTTACTTTGAGCATTTACTTTGAGCAATTCAATTCATGTCTTTACATTCTTAGAATTGCCATGCTAGAGTAGGATTGGAACTTAGGTTGCAAGTCTTTTGTGCGGTAGAACAATTAGGAACACTTTCTAGGCACAAGGGGTTAATTGGGCTAACCATATGATTTAATTATTGTGAAGAAATTTAGAATTAGTCCAATTCACCCCTCCCCTCTTGAGCATCTTGATCCTTTCAGTCATTGTCACCAAAACCCACAATTATGGCTTGATTGCACTTTCAATCTTCTCCTTTTTGATGATTGATGACAACCCAATTAGAGCTTACAAAAGATATAAAATAAATATTGAGATTTTTTAGCCATGGGTGTAGAACCTCCCCTAAGTATATGAATAGAGAATTGAATTCTTAAATTGGCATAAGAAACCAAGATTCACATTTTAGTGAAAGTGATGGGGCTCCCCCTACATCCATGCTCCTGTGGGGTGCTACATACTTTGTCAGGTATGTAAAACGTGATGCAATTGACAGTTTTTGCACAACATGGTTTGCTATTGCAGCTCGGTGCGGCACTACCGCAACAGAGTGCGGCACTGCCGCACTTGCTGTAATAGTACAGATTAGAACAGACACCACATAATATATGATACATAGAAAGATATACATTCTAGCACAATTGTATCACAAGCGACATCATAGATTAATATATGTCCATATCCCACACATATATAAAGTACTTAAGTAGCATTATTACATAAATAGAGTTTCTAATAGACTCTCAAACTCGCACCTAACGAAGACTACTCTAAACGGATACGAACATGACTCTAGCTGCAACAACCTCCTCTCCATGGCATCAAAAAAGTTATTGACCCCTCTAATTTTCTCCTCCTTTGACATAAAGCACCAAAAAAGAAGAAAAGAAGAAAGACTAACACTCACTCCTCATCCTCTTGGATGGTGTCCCAATCAACATCACCACTAGCAGCTCCACTAGCACCTATAACGTCCTCCTCTCCACCATCATCATCATTGTCGCAGGAGGAAGAAGAAGACACCACTGCCCTCCCTTGGTGATGAGTGGTCAAAGTGTGACCCTCACACCTGGTGCTCCTCATAGACTGCAAGGTGGACCTCAAACTCATGTGAGGATCAAGCTCTGGCTGCTCCTCCTCCTCCTCATCCTCTGAACCTATCTCAGAAAGACAAGGGAGGTCAGCAAACCTCGGCGATGACTGAACTGGAGAAAGAGGTGGCAGCCCTACATGCTCTCTAGCCTCCCGGTTGGCTTCACGGTTCTCTAACCGGTCCTAATATGTGGTCCTCGCTGCATAGGTGCAAGTGGTGAAGATGGCCTTGATCCATCTCCCAAACTTCTCCATCTTTTTTTTCTTACGAGGCCTAGACGGGACAACTCAGGCATGTCCTCAACTAATGTAGAGCATCTCACTGCCCTGCTAGCACTTGTCCCTTAGGTCTTCTCAATTTTGTAGACGGTGTGAAGACCATCTTTCTCAAATCTGTAGCCAGTGACCCTCTCAATCATAAACATGAGATAGGGGGCATAGGTATCCCCTTTCTCCCATCCTCCATGGCATTCCTCAGCCCATGCCACATCAAGCAAGGGACATTAAACCTGTCACCTCTAGGAGCAAATCTAGCAAGCACATTCCTAACATAGCCATTAAGATCAGAGGCTGCTCTATCCTAAGGATTGATAGTGTGCTTGGTCAAATTATTTAGAATATAATAATAGCTCTTTAGGCCACTGACCTTCCCATCTGCACTTCTCCTATCAATCCACATATAGGCAATATCACGGATCTCAGTTCTAGCCTCATCATGAATGTAAGTGAAACCACACTCCTCCTCTCCAAAACCAAGGATCTGGCTGAAAGTCACAAAATCAACTCTATAATGTCGTTCCTCTGTCATCCAGTGAATCTCATCGATGTAGATGCTATAGAAGAAAGTGGAATAGAACTAGGCTAGCACTTCTTCATTCCAATTATATTTGAAGCTCATAATATCAGTGAGGCCAAACAACTCACAAGCCTTGATCACTTTATTGAATTCTGGCTCATTCTTTGCCTTCATCTCCTCCCAATCAACATACTGCATCTTTATAACCTTGGATTTCTTGGAGTTGAAGTTCACAGATGCATAGAAGTTGGAATGAAACTCATTCCAAAACTTGTAGTCAATCTCCAAATCCTTTGGCTGTGTAGGGGACCATGACGCCTAAGAGGGGGTGAATTAAGCAGCTTAAAAATCTAACTCTAAACTATGGCCTCTTTTTCTAACCCTAGCAAAACCTATGCAAAAGATAAACTATCTAAATGTGCAACTACGGTTATGCTAGTGTATTGCTATATCTGCCACAAAATGAGTAATGTAATCAATGTAAATGCGGAAGCTAAAGAGCAAGGTAGAGATATGCAAACTCCCATCGATGACTCTGGTATTTTTACCGAGGTATCGAGAAGAGCGCAAGCTTCCCCCTAGTCCTCGTTGGTGCCCCACTCAAGGAATCCCTCGCAAGGGCCAAGCTCTTGGTCGGGTTACTCTGTGGATAGCCATGGGCCTTCCCCACGCGCAAGTGGGTCTCCGATGTGCCTTCCGGCAAGCCTCTCTAGGATGCTCCCCGCCATCTTCACTATCAAGCCCCTCCGATGTACAACAATGGTGCGCACAAGCACCGAGTGGTAAGAGGTAAGCAAACCTCACTAAACACAAGGCCTAAACCCAGAGCAAGCACATAAGCGGTGGTCTAATCAACCTAAGCCCTTCGCAAAGCACCTACACTAATCACCTAATGAAACACTAAGCACTATGCATGTGGAGATCACTAAAATGGTGTATCAACACCCTTGGTATGTTTCCTTAGCTCCACTCTACTTATTTGGCCGGTTGGGGTTGTATTTATAAGCCCCACTGAGAAAGTAGCCGTTGGGGATGAAATCCTGCTTTTCTGCTACTGACCGAACGCAAAGGTCGTCCTGATCAGACATGTCCGATCGTCCTGACCGTTAGAGCCTTGATCAACTGATTGAACGTTGCCAACGTCCAGTCACCCACCACCAAACGCGTCCAGTCATAGTTTCGCCACTCTAGATCCTCTCTATACTCGATCGGACTCTGTTTTCCAATGTCTGGTCAATTTGCTCGTTTAGCGTCTGGTCGCTGCTGCTGCTGCGGAGCCTCTTGATTGGGGCATCTAGTCACTATTCTACCAGCGTCCGGTCTAGCGTTCGATCACTTCTGTGAGCTCGTTTCTTCATGATCTTGCATCCAGCTTGGTTCCTATCTTTGTGCTTGGACTTGGCTTGATATCTTGGGTCTTCCCTTGTGCTTCTAAGGTCTTGCTTAAGGTGTTAATCATTGGATCATCACATCGGCTTCGTCCAAGTCACATCTTGCACGCTATTGAACTACAAAACAAACACTTGCAAATTCATTAGTCCAATTTGGTTGTGTTGGTCATCAAACACCAAAATCCAAAGTAAATGGGCCTAGGGTCTATTTTCCTTACAATCTCTCCCTTTTTAGTGATTGATGACAACACGACCAAAGCAAGGAAATAATAAAAATTTGCAATTTAAAAGCTATCTACTTGCTAGGATGCAACGCAAGGGGCAAGGTTACATGATGCTAAAGATACTACTTGTAAGACTAAAAGATACTACATAAAAACTTATCTTACCCTTGCAAATGTCCCCATGTGGTATTATGGATTTAAGCCTTGCTTCCTACAAATTCTCCCCATTACATAGGCAATCCATAATCCACTATCCTCCCTTTCTTGGACCATTACCACTTGTAGACACCACTTGTAGACCATTACCACTTGTAAATTATTATGATCTAGCTTTTGGTCCTACAAAATAATGCTTGCTTTTGGTCCTCTAAATTCTCCCCCTTTGGAATCAAACACTAAAAAGGAAGACATTAGTAGCACAAGGGAGGGTCAAACTTTGTGATCCTTTGTGTGTAGAGTGGAATAGGTCATAAAATTTGACTCTCACATTATATAGACTAAGCTCCCCCTAAATATATGCATACATATGGTAGAAGACAAAACATATGCATAATTAGCAAATTATTGCCCAAGAGAATTTAATCTATATAATGCATGGAGAAAGCATATAAATATCAAAATGAAATCAACATGGTGACATCAGTTTAGAAATATCACATGTGGAAGCCAATTTGATTTTTACCACTTGCAATAGGTGGTGGATATTTGAAGTACGATGCTTAACTCCGGGGACTCCATTTTCCTTGCAATGAGACTAATATACACATGATAAGCTTGAAAAGGTGTTAGTCTCAAAGCATTCAACTTGTAGAGTAACCTCCCCCTAAATTTGTGCATACAAGTATGGAATACTTGTAGGAAACATGCACATTGATTTTGGAATAAAAAATACCACTTGAAAGATGACATCACATAAATGTGAGAGTCATTTTCGAAGGCGATATTCGGGAGAAATTATCTACAATTTGGACTTTGGCATATATAAGATGAACAGTAGAAAGACAAGCTATGTGCCGTGCTTCTAAACAATTTAAAACCATGTAGGATTGCTCCAAGGAATAAGAATGAAACCGAGCAAGCCTATCATAAGATATACCTAGTGTATGCATGACAAAAGATATAAGCATGCAAATGCAAACATAGGCATTAAAAGTAACTAGATGCTTAAAGATACCAATTTGTAAGAAATACCACTTGTAGGAAATGCAAATTGATACTACTTGAAGGAAATTGAATCTAGTTACCTAACATGGGAAAGGGAATTTGGGTCTATAGTATTCACTAACCCACTTGGCAATGATTTTGACCATCATGATGCACCCCATGAAATGCACCCATACTTTGCCAAGTCTCCAAATTCCCCAAAGTCCAACGGACTTCTCACTTCCCTTTCAGGATCCAAACCTTCTTGGTGCTCTTCATATTGGAAATGATTTCCTTTGGCACCTAAAAGCGTTTGACCCCATTGATGGCTTGCTTGTTCACCTTGATGGCCACCACCTTGTCATTTTTCTTCTTCTTTAACAAGTATGGTGTGGAGGCCTTCTTGTCTACCTTGTTGGTGTAGGTGTTGGAGAGCTTGCTTGTTTGCTTCTTCTCTTTCTTCTTTGCTCCTTCCCCATTCTTCACCTTGCACTCATAGGACTTATGCCCTTCCTTGTGGCACACGTAGCAAACCACGGTTTGTCCTTCATCAAGCTTCTTCACTCCCTTGATGGTGTTATCTTGATGAAGTTAGGCTTGCTTTGCCTTGCCTTTCACTTGAGTCAAGTCCTTGGTGAGGCAAGCTACTTCATGCTTGAGTTGTTCATTCTCCTTTGCAACCTCTTGTGTGCATGCATCTACAACAACTTTCTCAACACAAACTTGGTTGCACAAGGATGAGTCTAAACATAAATCATTACAAGAAGTAGAGGCACCCTTTTTAGACATGTTAAAGATAGAACTTTTCTTTTTAGATGCTTTGGTGGGGGTTGAACTAATGGCTTCAAGATTAGCAACTTTATTAGTTAGCTCATCATAATGTTTGCACATGGTTTCTATTTTAGCAAGCAAACTTTTATAAGCATCTTGTGAGCTAGCTAACTTTTCTTTTAATTTTTCATTTTTCTTTATAAGTTGCTCATCATTGATTGTGCATGCATTTGTTGTTGCACTAGCCTTAAGTTGCTCAATTTTAGTAGATAGTTCAACATTAAGATTAGCAAAGTTCTCATATTGTTCAATCAAAGTTTTGTATGCTTCTTGTGAACTATCTAGCTTTTCTTTTAATTTTTCGAACTTCTTTTGTTGACTAGTGCAAACTTTAGCATAATTAAGATTTTGTTGCACAATTTCCTCATAAGAAGGCATTTCATCATCACTATCACTCTCACTAGAGGATGAGTTTTCGTTACCTCATGCCATAAGGCACATACAAGAAGAGCTTGATGATGAGTGTTTACGCCCTCGCCTCTTATGATGGTGTTCATCTTCACTTGAAGAATCATCCCATGACCTTATTGATGTGAGGGCTTGGTTATTGCATGCCTTCTTCTTTGTCTTGGGTGTGGGCTTGTTTGGACAAACTTCCACAAAGTGCCCCAATTTGCCGCATCCATAGCATCGTCTCTTTCTTTGCTCATTTCTTTGATTGGTGAAAATGAGATCTTGGATTTGGATGGGCACACCCTTGACATTGAGCCTTTGGATCATCTTCTCTACCTTATTGATAAGTTTTATTGATTCTTCATCAAGGTCGGAGGTGGAGGAGGAAGATTGATCATCATCACTTGAATCTTCATCATCATCATCATCCTCATCTTCTTCTTCTTCTTCACTTGAGGAGCTTGAGCTTGAGCTTGTCTCAACTTGCTTGCCCTTCATCTTCTTTTTCTTGCTACATGCGAGAGCTTTGCCTTTGCTTGATGAACAGGCTTCTTCTTAACCCATCTTACGTGACATTTCAAATGCCACTATCTTGCCAATGACTATGCCCGGGGTCATGGTGCTCAACTCCTGCATTTTGTGAAGGATGGTGCTGATGCTTGCATATTTTTTTTGTGGTAGTACGGAGATGATCTTCCTCATGATGTCCGCATCATCTAGCTTTGTTAATCCTATTGAATGGAGCTCATTGATAATTAGATTCAAATGAGAATATATATCACGAATAAGCTCATCATCATTCATTGTAAAGGAATAATAATTTTGTTTAGCTAGATAATGTTTTTACTCACGGACATTTGATGTGCCATCATGGAGCTCTTGAAGTTTTAACCAAATTTCATGTGCCGTATTTAAAGTGAACACTTGGTTAAATACATCCGTGTTAAATGATTCAAACAAGTAATTTTTAGCTCTATCATTGAAATGAATTTTCTTTTCTTCGCTCTTCGTGGGTTTATCGAGATTCTTAATGGGTTTCATCCCATCACGAGTGACTCTCCAAACTCCCAAATCAACCGCCTCAAGGTAACAAGCCATTCTAGCTTTATAATAGGGAAAGTTAGTGCCATCAAAGTGCGGAGGCCTAGAGGTATCCATCCCAACTACTCTAAATGGCGTTGGCTCAACGGCGGTTAGCTAAAGGTCCAAATTGAGCCAACTGGCTCTGATACCACTTGTAGGGGACCGTAACGCCTAAGAGGGGGGTGATTTAGGCAACTTAAAAATCTAACTTTAAACTATGGCCTCTTTTTCTAACCCTAGCAAAACCTATGCAAAAGATAAACTATCTAAATGTGCAACTACGGTTATGCTAGTGTATTGCTATCTCTATCGCAAAAGGAGTAATGTAATCAATGTAAATGAGGAAGCTAAAGATCAAGGTAGAGATATGCAAACTCTCATCAATGACTCTGGTATTTTTATCGAGGTATCGAGAAGCACGCAAGCTTCCCCCTAGTCCTCGTTATAGCCCCTCGTAAGGAATCCCTCGTGAGGGCCAAGCTCCTGGTCAGGTAACTCCATGGATAGCCTCGGGCCTTCCTCATGCGCAAGTGGGTCTCCAATGTGCCTTCCGGCAAGCCTCTCCTAGATGCTCCCCATCGTCTTCACTATCAAGTTTTCCGGCCAAAATGCCGTACTCCTTATTCCCTCTGGTACATGGTGGCGGCCACACCACAAACGTGGTTGGTGTGATCTCATAAGACTACAAGCCCCTCTAATGTACAACAATGGTGCGCACAAGCACCGAGTGGTAAGAGGTAAGCAAACCTTACTAAACACAAGGCCTAAACCCAGAGCAAGCACATAAGCGGTGGTCTAATCAACCTAAGCCCTTCGCAAAGCACCTACACTAATCACCTAATGAAACACTAAGCACTATGCATGTGGAGATCACTAAAATGGTGTATCAACACCCTTGGTATGTTTCCTTAGCTCCACTCTACTCATTGGGCCGGTTGGGGTTGTATTTATAAGCCCCACTGAGAAAGTAGCCGATGGGGACAAAATCCCACTTTTTTGCTACTGATCGGACGCTCAAGTCGTCATATCGGACGTGTCTGATCTCCGGACCATTAGAGCCATGATCAACTGATCGGACACTGCCAGCGTCTGGTCACCTGCCACCAGAGGCGTTCGGTCATAGTTTCACCTATTTGGAACCTCTCTGTACTCGACCGGACTTTGCTATCCTGTGTTCGATTGATTTGCTCGTTCAGCGTCCAATCGCTGTTGCTACCAAGCCTCTTGATCGGGGCGTTCGGTCACTGTTCTATGAGCTTGTTTGTTCACAATCTTGCGTCTGGCTTGGTTCCTATCTTTATGCTTGGACTTTGCTTGATATTCTGGGTCTTCCCTTGTGCTTCTAAGGTCTTGCTTAAGGTGTTGATCATCGGATCATCACATCGCCTTCGTCCAAGTCATGTCTTGCACCCTTATTGAACTACAAAATAAACACTTGCAAATTCATTAGTCCAATTTGGTTGTATTGGTCATCAAACATCAAAATCCAAAGTAAATGGGCCTAGGGTCCATTTTTCTTATAGGTTGTTCATAGGGATTGTTCTCATGTGCTTCTTCCACCATCTTTAGCTTTCCTACATAATTAAGCATGGGTTGAGTACGTGTGTCAACAGGATGCCTCATAACCACATCCTTAGAATATTCTTTGATGTAGCTCCTATCAAACTCCTCAAGATGAGGTGGAGTATCTAGGCAAGCACCTGGAGGAATAGTGTGGCTAGCCCTCTCCAAGTTCTTATCCTGGATCATCTGATCTCTCCTCCCATATATCTGGCAACATCTCTGCCTGCTACACTGTTGCTACCCCCTATGGTCCTGCCATGACCACAACGAGGCATTTGCTTATCCTGAGGCTCGATCATCTTCCTCTTCCCCCTCCGATCATCATCACCTCTAGAGGACATCTATGCAAACAAATATAGGTCCAAATAAGAAACTGTACATAAGGGGTATAGAAGAACACTTGTAAAACACAATGGATAGATGAGATGATTCAAATCTTGAGTTAGGAAAGCACTCTGAACTAATCAGGTCAGAGGGTATGCTTCACCTCTTCCACGATTCAATTCTTCTCAACTATTTAGACTATTTCTCAAACATTCTCCTAAACCACTAGACAATATCAGAATGAGTAGACCTAAATAAATACATGGAGTTGTCTATAATGTAGGTAAAGTGGCTACATATTTAAGACAGAAACAAATCTGGTGCACAAATCCAACCAAAACAGAGAGTCGTCGATGGAACAACATCTACATTTACAAGTTCAATCTGTTGAGTGCATCACTGCCACACCCAACATGTGGCACTACCATGGGTATAGATGAGGTTCAACCAACAAGTCATTGTTTTGATTCAATTCATCCATCAAACTAGTTTCTACCCTAATCATACAGTCACTAGAAACTATCTTCCAACAAATATAGAACTCCATGGCATAGATCGGGATTAGGTTAGGGTTTCACCTTGATTCACGTGGACTGAAGAGGAAAGGAAAAGAATGTCACCATCCACAAGCTAGAGCTATTGCTGCTATCGATGAGGAAGAGTAGCAGTAGGCCGTGGCATAGCCGGAGTGGTGGCACGGCAGCAAGGAGACGATGATGGCTGGCTATGCGTGTGTGGAGGAGAAAAGAGGCAGCGACGTTGGCTACTAAGGAAAGAGGTGAGGGGTTACCCTAGGGGGCTAGGTAAATAAGAGATAAGATGTGGGCCCCCACGGTAATAGCTGATATGGGCCAAATTTCTAGTTGAAATTCAAAGTGCGGCACTGCCGCTCGCCACACGCAGCACTGCCGTAGGTCAGGCATGGCACAGCCGCACTCTCCAGTACAACAAATTTACCTACTAACTAAATACCTCTCTATATATAAGATATGGACACATATCTCAAGCACACTATGATCAGCAACAAATAATCAATACAAACAATGATCATAATGCACTTGTTTCTTATGATAACACATTTTTAGGCACAATATTTAAACTTTTGCAATTCATTTCTCCTATCCACGCTAGTTCATCAATCAAGGTGTGCTATAGTTCAAACCATGTTATAAGAATCAAGTATATTTAGCTCACTACGCAAAGCATAAAACCTTGACTCATCAGGAGGCTTAGTGAAGATATCGGCTAGTTGCTTTTCGGTGCTCACATGGCGAATTTTGATATCTCCTTTGGCTTCATGGTCTCTCAAGAAATGATGTTGGATGTCTATGTGCTTAGTTCTTGAGTGGCTTACAGGATTGTTGGCTAACTTTATGGCATTTTCATTGTCACACAAGAGTGGGATTTTAGTGAAGTGACATCCGAAATCTTGAAGGGTTTGCCTCACCCAAAGTAGTTGAGCACAACATGCACCGGCTACAACATACTCAGCCTCGGTGGTGGAAAGGGCTACACAATTTTGCTTTTTAGAACTCCAAGACTCTAAGGACCGTCCAAGGAATTGACATGTCCTCGAAGTGCTTTTTTGATCTACTTTGCAACCGGTGTAATCGGAATCCGAATACCCAAGTAGATCAATCCTAGAGCCCTTAGAATACCATAAGCCAAGGTTAGGAGTGTGTACTAAATATCTCAAGATTCTCCTGATGACCACTAAGTGACACTCTTTTGGGTTAGCTTGAAATCTAGCATACATGCACACACTAAGCATAATATTGGGCCTAGATGCGCACAAATAAAGTAGAGAGCCGATCATAGAGCGATATATCTTAGTATCCACGGCTTTCCCTTCATCATTGAGATCTAAATGTCCATTGGTTGGCATGGGAGTTTTGATAGGCTTGGCATTCACCATGTCAAACTTCTTGAGCATATTATGGGTGTACTTCGTTTGGCTAATAAAAGTTATATCCTTCACTTGCTTGATTTGAAATTCAAGGGAGAACTTCAATTCACCCATCATGGACATCTCAAATCTCTTGGTCATGATCCTACTAAATTTCTCACAAAAAGAATGATTAGTACTACCAAATATTATGTCATCGACATATATTTGGCACACAAATGTATCTTTGCCAACTTTGTGAGTGAAAAGGGTAGAATCGGCTTTGCCTATTTCAAAGCCTTGTTTAAGTAAGAATTCCTTAAGGTATTTATACCATACTCTTAGTGCTTGCTTAAGCCCATAGAGCACCTTTTGGAGTTTGTAGACATGGTTGGAAAACTTGTGATCTTCAAAGCCCAGTGGTTGCTCAACATAGACAAGTTCTTGAATAGGGCCATTGAGAAATGCACTCTTCACACCCATTTGATAAAGCTTGAAGTTGTGATGAGCGGCATAGGCTAGAAGCATTCAAATTGATTCAAGTCTTGCCACCGATGCATATGTTTCTTCAAAGTCCAAGCCCTCTACTGGAGTGAAACCTTGAGCAACCAATCTTGCATTGTTCCTTGTCACCATTCCATTCTCATCTTGCTTGTCGCAGAAGACCCACTTGTTGCCAATGACATTGGTATTGGGTCGTTTCACCAAAGTCCACACTTGGTTTCTTTCGAAGTTATTGAGCTCTTCTTGCATGGCCATCACCTAATCCGGGTCTCCAAGTGCTTGTTCTACCTTAAGAGGCTCCAAAGAGGAAACAAACGAGTAATATTGACAAAAGTTTACTAAATGTGAATGAGTTGTTACCCCTTTCAAAGACTCTCAAGGATGTTATCAATGAGATGATCTCGTTGTATTGTTTGCCTTAGCCTTGGATGCTCAATGGCCTCTTGTTCATCTTCTAGATCTTCATCATCATCTTGCTCAAATATGGGTTGTAGGTTTTGTCCATGAGCTAGAGTCAAATCAGCTGCTGCTGACTATGTAGGTGTGGCACTGTCATGCTCTAGAGTTGCAGCAAGTGTTTGCTGTAGTGTAGCATCAGGTATGTCAGCGGAAATTGGTGCAGCAGTAACTTGAGAAACCTCCACTTCAGTGGCTTCATCTTCTTGTGGTCTAATATCACCAATTGCCAATTGTTTGATTGCTTCACATGGTTGATCCTCTTTTTCTAGAACACTTGAATCAACTTGCTTTACTTGAGAGCCATTAGATTCATCAAATGTCACGTCTACCGCAATCTCAACTCTCCCAGAGGTTTTATTGAAGACACGGTAGGCATGCTCATTTGATCCATAACCAAGAAGAAAACCTTCATCAACTTTAGTTGCAAACTTAGAGGTTTTGGGTTTCTTGTTAAGTATGAAATACTTGCACCCAAATACTCTAAAGTAAGACACCTTAGGCTTATTACCGGTTAGAAGCTCATATGAAGTTTTCTTCAACTTCTTGTGTAGGTAGAGGCGGTTGATGGCATGGCAAGCGGTGTTGATGGCGTCACATCAAAAGATGTCTGGCGTCTTGTATTCATCTAGCATTATCCTTGCCATGTCAATGAGTGTACGATTCTTCCTCTCTACTACACCATTTTGTTGAGGGGTGTATGGAGTTGAAAACTCACGCTTGATGCCCTCTTCATCAAGAAACTCCTCAACTAGAGTATTCTTGAATTCGGTCCCATTGTCGCTTCTCACTTTCTTGATGGGAAGACCAAACTCCTTTTGAGCTCTTCTAACAAATATCTTCACCTTCTCTTGAACTTGGCACTTGTCATGCAAGAAAAACACCCAAGTGAAATGGGAATAGTCTTCAACAATAACAAGACCATGTTTGTTACCCCCGACACTTAGGTAGGTGACCGGTCCAAAGAGATCCATATGTATTAGCTCTAATGGTTGCTTGGTGGTCATGATGCTCTTTGGTGGGTAAGGTGCTCCAACTTGCTTTCTGGCTTGACAAGCGCTACAAATCCTATCTTTCTCAAAGTGAATATTTGTTAGTCCAAGGATGTGTTCATCTTTTAGAAGTTTGGCCAAGTTCCTCATCCCGACATGGGCTAGTCGGCGATGCTAAAGCCAACCCATGCTAGATTTTGCCACTAAACAAGCCTCAAGCTTAGCTTTACTTTTGTTGAAATCAACTAAGTAAAGTTTATTCTTCAATTGACCCATAAAAACAATAGAGGAATCCTCTTAAAGACTTCCACACCCTTATCCGAAAAGAGACAATTGTAGCCCATCTCACACAATTGAGAAACGGACAACAAATTGTAACTCAACAAATCAACATGTAATACAGTTGTAATTGAATGCTCAAGGGTTATAGCAACTTTATTGAGACCAATCATATCCCGCTTTGAATTGTCTCCAAAGACAATATTTTCATTTGAGTGTGTCATCGGGGAATATGATGAGAACATACTCCTTTCTCCGGTCATATGATTTGTACATCCACTATCAAGCACCCAACTTGATCCACCGGAGGAATATGCCTATAAAACAAGTTTAGTTGATAGATTTAGGTCCCCAATTTGACTTGGGGCCATGCATGTTAGTCACAAGAATCTTAGGAACCCAAATAGAAGTATTCCTATATATGTTGGTTTCCTTTCCAACATATTTTGCAACCACTTTCCCACTGCTGTTGTTTCTCAAAACAAAGCATGATGTCAAGCTTTGTCGAGGTGCATAAGTCTTCGGTTGATAGGCATACTTATTCTTAGTGGCCCACACTGGATCCTTAGGCTTTTGGAAAACTTGTTTCTCTTGATACACCTTCTTCTTGGGCTTAGTTTGATCAGGAGCAGAATTGGTAGCCTCCCATTTTTGTGGGGCGTGGCACTGCCACCCTTCACCGTGGCACTACCGTTGCGTAGCACTGCCGCTCGGGGACTGTCTGTGTTTTGAGTTGCCATCAACTAGTAAATTTCTAATATTATGCGTCTCGCTCGGATGGTGTGCTAAGAGGACATAAGGTTTATACTGGTTCAAGTAGAATGTCCCTACGTCCAGTTCATTGCTGCTACTCGTGTTACTAGCACTAAAAGTTCATAGTAGGGGTTACAAATGATCGAGAGAGGGACATGTCCCAAGTCTCTAGTGAGAGGAGCGAACGGGTGTCGAGAGCTCGGTCACTTCCCGACTGTGTGCTTGTGTGTTCTGATCGGTTTAGGGTTCAATGGGTTCCAGTCCCCTTCATGGGATGCCCTGCTTTCCCTTTTATAGGCCAAGGGAAAGCACATGTTACAGTAGAGGGAAAAGAGGAGAATGAGAAGGAGAAGAAGTCCTTTAGGACCGCTGGGTCCTTCTTTTCCTTCACACAGGTCTCGCCAACCCTATAGATGTCAATAGGGACAGCTCCACATCGTGGCCCTATCCATAACTGGCACCATGTGCAGGCATCGTCTTCTGGTCATGGCACTCCACTTTGTCCTGGTGGACATCATGGCAAACTGACACGTCTGTCAGTGCTCATACAAGGGTTAGGTAGAATAGCACTGGTATGTCCGACGTTGTTCCTTATGTGAATCCCCAAGTATGGCCCATCATAACCACGAGTTATATCAGGGCATGCCAGTCACCTCCCTGGTGTCAGAGCTTTGACCCAGCCCCATTCGCTTAGACCTAGAGTGGTTAGCAGCGGTATGGGTCTTCGTCGGGCGAGACGGATCCCCTGGCCTCGGGGTCAGTTAAGGCGGACTCCCTGATGAGGACATGACACCCATGCATATGACCATGTTTGGCACATGGTATGGAGGGGTAGGAGGCTAGCAAGGGTGTCCAAGTCAAGAAGGAGGCCCAAGGCTAATTTGGTTTGAGTTCCCGAGGTGGAGGCCCAAAGCAACTCAAGTTCGAGTCTGCCTCGGCCTCCAGGATCAGTCTGCCTTAAACTGGTCACCCAGGACGCATCTAGACTTTGTTTTCGATGATCCACATATGGTTAGAAAGATAATTTGATAAGGAAGCCAATCCAAGTGGTCTCACATCAAAAGGCCTCCAGAATCAATAGAAATGATCAAAATAAGTCAGCGTCCAGAATCTGCCAGGGTGCTGCAACACCATCTTTTGGTCCGATGGACCGTGTATCATGTTTAGGCCCATTAGGGGGTGCATCCAGGGTAGGCAATGACCCTAAGACCTTTATAATCATACGCCGCCACTGCTAGGTTTTGGGTTTTGCTTAGATTAATCTGTCAAGAACAGTTTCACGGTTCATCGGTTTGTGAGACCCCAACTTCGTGAGATTAATCATTCATCTGCAATTTGGTTGCTTTCTTTCTTGTTCTTACTTGTGTTCTTCATTGTGTAGGCAGGGATTAGCCTTCTTGGTAAGGTCAACTAGATCTATGTCTTGGTTGATAACCAGAGGAGTTGTGGTGCTAAGATTGCAGGATCCCGATCTTCTATTAGGTAGAGGTAACTATCATTGTGGTGGAGAATGACACACCGATACGGCTTCAGATCGAAAGATCGAACCCTACAATCTTAGCACCACAACTCCTCTGGTTATCAACCAAGACATGGATCTAGTTGACCTCACTAAGAAGGCTAATCCCTACCTGTGCAACGAAGAACAAGAAAGAAAGCAACCAAATTGTAGATGAATGATTAATCTCACGAAGTTGGGGTCTCACAAACCGATGAACGGCGAAACTGTTCTTAATAGATTAATCTAAGCAAAACCCAAAACCTAATAGCGGCGACGGTGTATGATTATAAAGGTCTTAGGGTTGTTGCCTACCCTGGACGCACCCCCTAATGGGCCCAAATACGATACACGATCCATCGGACCAAAAGACGGTGTCGTAGCACCCTGGTAGATTCTGGGCACTAACTTGTTTCAATGATTTCTATTGATTCTGGAGGCCTTTTGATGTGAGACCTCTTGGATTGGCTTCCTTATCAAATTAGCTTTCCAACCATATGTGGATCGTCGAAAACATAGTCTGGATGCGTCCTGGGTGAGCAGTTTAAGGCAGACTGGTCCTAGAGGCCGAGGCAGACTCGAACTTGAGTTGCTTTGGGCCTCCACCTCGGGAACTCAAATCGAATTAGCCTCGGGCCTGCTTCTTGACTTGGACACCCTTGCTGGCCTCCTACCTCTCTATACCATGTGCCAAACATGGTCATATGCATGGGTGTCATGTACTCATCATCCTCCCCTTCTTGATGAAAAGTCATCCTCGGCGCCGATTGTGCTTGAAAGTGATCCTGCACAACATAAAGGAGAATGGGGTTGCGAAGACAAAGGGAACTGAAATAAGTGTGAGAAGGAACGTGACCATGTTTTCAAGAAATTTCAGCAAGCATGTAAACTCCATGATCCAAATGCACACGATATATGTCAACACTATCATGCAAAAGATTAGAACTAACCAAAGACAATGCTGGAATAGATGATCTAGCAGACATAGGTAGCAACCAACAATGCTCCCCCTTCTTAGAAGTGAACTTGTTTCTTTGAGGAACATAAGAAAATGTTTGTATTATTATGGCTGCCCTCTAAATGATCATAATCTTGTACAACAAAAGAAAAATTCATATTACTACGAATGTATACTCGATGTATCATATATTGTCCCTTGTTGTTATATTTGCCAATAACATGATATGTGTGTTTAGAAAACCAAGGCAAATCAGCATATTTAAAAAGGCTCTCCTCCAAACAATCTAGGTTACACAAAACATCATATTCAATGTAACCCAAAGTATGTAAAGAAGACAACAGTTTAAACTCATCAGTTTTATTAGCAATATGAACAACATGTTTATTTTCAGCACAAGTGACTGGTTCCAAAACATGTAAAACTGAAGCATCATCAACCAATTCATCTTTATCACAAGGAACTTCAAGTAAATTATCATGGGATAGAGATAAATCAAAAGAGGGTTCCACTAACAATTGCTCTATGATAGCATGATTTGTGAAAAAATTTAGTATATTAAAACAATTCTCACCTTCCGTGAGTGTAGCACCATGGGCATTACCTGTGTTCTCAGTAGGAGTAATAGGTGCATTGTGAAGTGATGGTTCTGAATTTGCATATGAGGTTGTGAGCTCCTCATTTTTTCCCATGTCATCCTCTCGCTTATGTACATTATCCTGCAGAAGGTTAGTCATAGCAAGAGGAATAACAATAGACTCTTCCTCTAAATGGTGCACCTCAGCATATGAAGTCAAAACAGGTGGTGGATTAACAAAGGTTTCTCACATAAGGAGTTTCATATCATTCCAAGTTTGAGGTTTATCAAAAGGATCTAAAGACTCCCACCATGATAAAGCAGAATGTCGCAAAACACTAGCTGTATTTTTTACCTTCCTCCTTAGACACATAAAGCGAGTAGCAAATATATTATCTACGGCAATTTCCCACTCCATGTACTCATCAGCACCTATACCATCATAAGTCGGTGGATATGAACAACCTGTCATTGTTAGAAGACAGCAAAAGACAACACAAAAGTATTATCCCTATCAAATGACTATGTGGTTGCCGTGGTGTCACTTTTCACAGCAAGTGGAAGCGTCTTACCAAGCTCTTACAAAGTTCTCACCAATGCAAGCAGTGGGCGGTACAACCGGCGGCTAGTTCGTGATACCTGTGAGGCAGTGGTACCGAGATTGCAAGGCCCTTTTTCTGTACTGATCTGAAGAGTTTGTGGAGCTTGAAAGACACACAAAGAATAATATGTATATTTGGCACACAAGTTAGTAACAGAAAGTAATGTTGAATTATAGTCCAAAGTACTTATTCTCGTTGCTGGTCTAAAATGTTCCAAGTACCAAGTGTGTAACAAATAAGTATGGTGGATAGCAAGGTGACAGGGGTGTGAAAAATAAGTATGGTGGATGGCAACAGCAACACAAACAAGAAACCAGACAGCACATGCTAACACAGCTCACTTTGACCTTCTCTATGTGCTCTTCTAGATATTGTTCCTCTTTTGCCCCTCTCTTTTTTCTATTTTTTTGGGCTGTCGTTGTTTTTTAGGAAATTTTGATGTTTTCTTTTTATTTTTTTGATATTCTTCCTTCACTTAGGAGCATAAAAGAAGTAACCACAGAAAATATGAGCATAAACAAGTGAAAGACGTGGCATGTGGAAATTTCAGAAGACGTGCTCAAAAATGACAAAAAGTTTGTGACCACAAAAAGAGGATCTTGTGACCAATTTTTGACCAAATTAAAATTCTCCAACCCTGACAAAGCGGGGGATGGATGGATCCGAATTTTTTTGATCGATTTTGATATATGGAATGTCAAAATCTGAGTTCGTATGCGAAAACTAGACCAGTTTTAAGAATTGGCTACGAATTAAAGGACAAAACGGGAATAATGTGCGCAAAATTGGTCACCGAAGCAAAGATTTGATGGAAACGTTGGGGAAAAACACACAAACTGGACTCTAACACGACCTAACCAACAACAAGACCTCAACTAGGACATAAACTCAACACGACGGACTCTGAAACTGAAATATGCAAAGACTATGGCGCGGAAGGTTCTAGGACAGGAAAAAAACAAGTATGGCACTGGACTATGGGACGAATACGAAACACTAAAAACTAGGGGATAAATATGAACCTAACGGTATACCTTAGCTCTGATTACCACTTAATGGGAATAGGGATCCTGATCTTCCATCAGGTAGAGGTAACTATCGTTGTGGCAGAGAATGACACACCAATCCGGCTTTAGATCAAAAGATCGAACCCTACAATCTTAGCACCACAACGCCTCTGGTTATCAACCAAGACACGGATCCAGTTGACCTCGCCAAGAAGGCTAATCCCTGTCTGTGCAATGAAGAACACAAGCAAGAACAAGAAAGAAAGTAACCAAATTGCAGATGAATGATTAATCTCACGAAGTTGGGGTCTCACAAACCGATGAACGGCGAAACTATTCTTGAAAGATTAATCTAAGCAAAACCCAAAACCTAATAGTGTCGGCAGCATATGATTATAAAGGTCTTAGGGTTGTCGCCTACCCTGGACACCCCCCTAATGGGCCCAAACACGATACACGGTCCATCGGACCAAAAGACGGTGTCGCAGCACCCTGATAGATTCTGGATGCTGACTTGTTTCGACGATTTCCATTGATTCTAGAGGCCTTTTGATGTGAGACCACTTGAATTGGCTTTCTTATCAAATTAGCTTTTCAACCATATGTGGATCGTCGAAAACGGAGTCCGGATACGTCCTGGGTGACCTGTTTAAGGCAGACTGGTCCTAGAGGCCGATGTAGACTCGAACTTGAGTTGCTTTGGGCCTCCACCTTAGGGACTCAAACCAAATTAGCCTCGGGCCTCCTTCTTAACTTGGACACCCTTGTTGGCCTCCTACCCCTCCATACTATGTGCCAAACATGGTCATATGCATGGGTGTCATGTCCTCATCACTCCCCCCTAGAGGTCGAGCGAGGCGGAGCACAAACCCAAGGGCCAGGTAAGGTGGAGCCTGTCCCCAGAGGTCGGGTGAGGCAGAGCCAGCCCTCTGAGGTCGGGTGAGGCAGGGCCCGCGATCTTGGTGTCAGGCGAGGCAGAGGCCGTCCCTAGAGGTCGGGCGAGGCATAGCCTGCCCTCAGAGGTTGGGTGAGGTAGAGGGCGAGCCAGAGTCAGCCCTCAGAGGTCGAGCAAGGTAGAGCCAGTGGCCTCGGTGTTGGGCGAGGTAGAGCCCTCCCCTAGAGGCTGAGCGAGGCAGAGCTTGCACATCTAGGGGTCGGTTGGTGCTGTAGTCGTGCTCTTGACTGCTTAGATAAATCAATGTTGATGGTTATTAGCTCCTCCTCTTCGAGTACCCTAGTATTAGTCCCCAACAGTAGCCCCCAAGCCTATGGAGGAGTAGAATACTCCTTCGGAGGCTTTTCTAAATAGGACTCTGAAGGCCTTGTAATGGGAACGGGGATCCCGATCACCTTGGCCTTCTTTTGTTGCCCATAGTGTGACATAGGGGTGGTGATTCCCTTTCCTCATGCCCCTACTATAGCAGGGGCCTGGTCGAGGATCGGTTCGTCTTTGCGTTTGTCTTCCCTCAAGCATTTTTTCCGATAAAAACGGAGGGGCCAAGCCATGCCATAATTTTCCTCTAAGGATGAATCATGGCACCCGATGAGTTGTTAATGGGCTAGTCTGAGTGGGGCATCCAGCATCCCATTCGCGGGGATTCAACTTGGGTCAGCTTGGTGATTGACCTTAGATTCTCAGCGGTCAATCCATATAGTTCTTGGGTCTTCTTCTTGACTTGGACACCCTTGCTGGCCTTCTACCCCTCCATACCATGTGCCAAACATAGTCATATGCATAGGTGTCATGTCCTCATCAGATCATATGCATGGGTGCCCTGTCTCCCACCGGTCGCCGTCATGGCAACAACAACAATGGTGTCGACTCTACAGCGGGCTGCCCGTAAGGCATCACTCACATCTCACGCCGCCGCAGCAGCCATGTCTTGTGCCGCCACGATGGCATCCCGCTCAGCGCGTGTGGCCATAGCCGTCGCTCGCGCCGCCCACCTAGGCTTAGGCGGCCTCACATGCCCCCTCAAGAGCTGCTGCCCAAATCGCAGTGATGCCTCCACGAAGCCACCTAACGATGCTCCCCGCGACCCCACCCCACCTCTCCCAGACTACCAGAGTGGTGGATCGGCGTGGATTATGGCCAGGTGCCAGGTAAACCAATCTCCCAGTTTTCATAGCTAGATAGGGAGGGCTACGAATCCATCCATCCATCCATCTCATATAAGTAATTCATCTTAAATCCTTTGTGCAATTTAATTCGCTGTTCGTGCTTGACACTACTGACTGGGAATCTCGAATGGATGAAACTATCTGATGATGCTAAGACTCCGACGAACAAGGACCTTGAGTCGAACGAAGCTATACGGGCCTTGTACAAGCGCTGGCATAGGGCTTTCAACAAGAAACGCGACCATGCTGAGATGGTTTGCCGGTTCAAAATATTCAGATATATTGCGGAGGAGGTGCACGTGCACAGCCACAACACTTATGTTCCTAATGATCTAGAGGAAGCAGCCATCCACCTTTAGAAAAGAAGGGAGGCTGAATTACTTCTTTCAAAAGGTGAAGATATACACTCACGCTTTGATGACTGGCATCTGCCATGAGAACTAGGTTCCCTCTCCGATGGGGGAGATCCATGTCTTCGTATACGCGATTATGATAGGTATAAGATGATCAAAGAGATTGTAGTGTTGGGGTTTAGTCCCACATCGTGTAGCGATGGTGGGGGAGCACAACATATAAGGTGGAAGAAGCCCCCACCTATAAGGCTAGTCTTTTGGGTTGAGAAGGCCCAAAGGCCTTATATGTTGTCAGCTTCGGTGGACCTGGGACCTGTGGCAGCGCAGGCTCATGGAAATGAGCTGGGCCGACTGCAAGCCAGCTCCACGATCGTGAACTCGGTGGTCACCACCGGTTCCAACAATTGGTATCGTGAGCCCATGGTAAAAAAAAGCTAAACCTGATAAAAAAATCTTGAGTGTCACATATGGCGGGGGCACCCTGATGTGTGACTAAGGGGGAGATTGTTGGGGTTTAGTCCCACATCATATAGCGATGGTGGGGGAGCACAACATATAAGGCGAAAGAAGCCCCCACCTATAAGGCTAGTCTTTTGGGTTGAGAAGGCCCAAAGGCCTTATATGTCGTCAGCTCCGGTGGACCTGGGACCTGTGGCAGTGCAGGCTCGTGGTAACGAGCCGGGCCGGCTGCAAGCCAGCTCCAAGATCGTGAACTCAGTGGTCACCACCGGTTCCAACATGTAGCACGCCGTGCTGTCAAAGATGTTGCAGTGGAGTAGTTTGCTTAGGGAAATCTCCCTAGACCTTGAAAGAGATGATCTGAACTCACCAAATCACTCGAATGCAAGTTAGGCTTTGCTGTTCCATGTGTACTAAGTTATGCTTCCATGCATGTGTCCTAAGTTATGCTTTCATTCTACTACTAAGTTCTGCTTCTTTAACATCTTTTTAAGAGGCTATGATGTTTTCCATATGTTTTCAGCTGGTCAAAGTGTCTATTTTAGTCTTCTGCATTTAAAGGCACAAGAGTTCAAACGGATCAAGATTAGTATGGAGACAGTAACATATAGCAGCTGTTTGAACATTAATTTTGTTGAGCATTGTGACAGAAAATAAAGGTGATTATTATTATGTCTCCAAAATTCAACATTTTTATCACTTTTTTTTAGATAAAGGATAAAATATCCGGCTTCATCTATCCAAGGATAGAATCAGACCAATTATTACAGACTCCAAACCTAGGCATAAAGTTTGGCTGAAGTAAAACTTACAACCACACACACGACTAACGGAATAGGTTAAAAGTTTTTGATTAAACCAAACCAACATGCCTTTGTGAAAGCCAACCATTGGATCCAAAGAAATCTAAAGCCGACGTCTCTAGGTGTTGTGCCACAGAGATCATTTGATCTTTAAGATCTTCATGCCACTGTAAGTTTGCCCAATGACGAAGCCAGTGCATTCCTCAGAATAGTACCTACAAATGAGATTTTGGTTTGCATTTGTGAAAAACCACCTCATTCCTTGTTATCCAGATTGCCCAAAGAAGTGTGGAAGCTGCTTTTAATAACAATGTATTGTACTTTTTGTTTCCCAATTTAGACTAATGATAGAACAAAACATCTATATTTGTGGGAGGTGATATCCCAAAAAGTATATGTATAGAGCGCTACAAAAATTTGGCATAAAAGCAATAAAAAAAGAGATGGTGAATTGTCTCTGAAACATGGCAGAAACAACAACTTTTGTCTCCATTCCAATTTCTCCTAGCCAAGTTGTCTTTGGTTAGAATCACTCCTTTTTTTAGATACCACATGAAAACTTTTATTTTCATTGGCAGTTTCGTTTGCCAAATATCTTGCGACACTCTCACCCCATTGTTAATTAATGCAGCATACATAGACTTGACTGTAAAAGCCCCAGAGGCATTTAAATCCCATACAAACACATCTCTTTCCTATAGTAAGTTTATCTGTTGTAAAGAAGCTACAATTCGATGCCAATTTGTTAAGTTCGCACCCACCAAATGTCTCCGAAATGAGATATTTAGTACCGGGGAACTCAAGACTGTAGCTATAGTGTCTTGTTTTCTTCTTACAATATTAAACAACGCAGGAAATCTATCTTTGAGAGGTTTGTTGCCCAGCCAAGTATCAACCCAAAATCTGGTTTGTCCCATCTTTGACATTAAAATGTACTAACTCCATGAAGTTATCTTTAATATTCATAAGGCTTTTCCAGAAATATGAGTCCGTTGGTTTCTTTTCACAGCTTCCAAGAGTCTTATTTTTAATGTACTTATTTCTTAATAATTTTTGCCACAGCCCATCCTCATTTAATAACTTAAACAACCACTTACTGAGCAAACATTTATTTTGAATCTCTAAATTATGTATCCCTAGACCTCCCTGGTCCTTAGGCTGACACATAACTTCTCACTTGGCTAACCTGTATTTCCTTTTGTGCTGGTCATTTTGCCAGTAAAAGCGAGACCTAAAACAATCAATTTTTTTCCACCACCCCTTTCGGCAGTTCGAAAAACGACATCATGAACATCGGTAAACTGGATAGCACCGAGTTTATGAGTACCAAACGACCACCAACTGTAAGCAGTTTCCCTTTCCACCCACTAAGTCTTTTTTTCGATTCTCTCTTCTATACACTTCCAGTCTTTATTATATAGTTTCCTAAAATGCATAGGTAAACCCAGGTAGCGAAATGGGTATTTACCACTAGCACATCCAAACAGCTGTGAATAAAACTCTTCATGATCTTTAGCTTGTCCAAAACAAAAGACTTCGCTTTTGTGGAAATTTATCTTTAGGCCAGATAGTTGTTCAAAAGTACTTAGCAGTAGTTTCATATTAACTGCTTTTTCAACATCATGGCTCATGAAGATCACTGTGTCATCCGCATATTGAAGAATGGATAAGCCATCCTGAATTAGATGGAGAATAACCCCTTCTATCTGCCATGCTTCCTTTGCTCTGGCAATTAGTATGGCCAACATATCAACCACTATGTTAAATAGTATGGGTGACATGGGGTCACCTTGCCTTAAACCTTTTTTTGTCTGGAAGTAACATCCGAGTTGGTCATTAACCTTAATATTTACATTGCCTCCTTGTGTAAAACTCTACACCCATTCACACCACTTTTGTGAAAATCCCTTCATCCTTAATGTTTGCTGTAGAAAACTCCATTTTACTTTATCATAGGCTTTTTCGAAATCTATTTTAACAATCACACCATTTTGTTTTTTCGTGTGAAGTTCGTGAAGCGTATCATGTAATATAACTGCACCCTCCATAATATTTCTTCCTGGTAAAAAAGCCGTCTGAGTCAGTCTTATTAGTTTGTGGGCAATCATAGATAACCTATTTGTCGCCACTTTTGTGAAGATTTTGAAAGAGACATTCAACAAACAGATAGGCCTGTATTGTTGAATAACTCTTGCATCCTTCTTTTTGGGCAGCAAGATTATGTTACCGAAATTAAGACTATTGAGAGGTAAGGTTCCCTGATAAAAATCAGAAAACAGAGCCATCAAATCATCTTTAATTAAGCCCCAGAAAACTTGATAAAACTCCGGAGAAAAACCATCCGGCCCAGGCGCTTTATTATGTTCCATTTGGAAAATTGCCGCTCTGACTTCCTCATGAGTGAAGGGCTCGGTCAAGAACTCATTTTTTAGATCTAAAACTTGAGGTATGTCCTCCGTCTGAGCTTCATCTAGTGAAATTAGAGAATCTTCAGATGGACCGAACATGTTTTTGTAATAACTGGTAATATGCTCCTTAAGCTGAGCATCACCAGTTATTATGTTATTACCATCCTCGAGCTGGAAAATACGAGTTTTTTCTGTGTCTACCATTGGCTAACAAGTGATAATATTTTATATTAGCATCTCCTTCTAAAATGTGTTTTACTTTAGCCCTCTGGTACCACTTTAGTTCTTCCTCTCGAAGCAACTCAGCGAGCCTTTCATTCAAGACATGCTTTAAGTCTCGTTCAGATTCATTTAGCATGGTGCTTTCTGCCTTTTTGTCTAGTTCATCCAATTTATTTAAAAGAGTAGATTTTTCTTTCTTATAAGCACCACTCAAATGCATCGCTCAACCTCTAAGATGTTGGCAAAGCCTTCTAATTTTCATCTGCCACCTCTCAATAGGTGTTCCAGACGCTAGAGTATTTTGCCAAATCTCAGAAACCATCTCACAAAATCCTTCTCTTAACAACCACCCTAATTCAAATTTGAATTGAGGCTGATAAGTTGTGGAAGGGTTATTTGTAGAGAAAAGCAGAGGTGTATGGTCAGAAATTTCTCTAGAAAGAGCATATACTGTGCTATGCGCATATTTGGACTCGAAGTCTATGCAAACTAGCACCCTGTCCAATTTTTCAAAGGTTTGGTTTGTCAAATTGTTAGCCCAAGTGTATTTTCTTCCTGACAAATCTATTTCTCTAAGATTTAAGGCATCAATTACTGCATTGAACATAAAAGGCCATCTATCGCTGTAGTTATCATTATTTTTCTCATCCGGTCTCCGAATAATGTTAAAGTCACCACCTATAATAATAGGTAAGGCTTCCTTTGAACATACCCGGACCATCTCAGACAAAAAATTAGGCTTTTGATCCAACTGTGCCGGCCCATATACTGAGATTAGATTAAATTTAAAATCGCCCTCTTTGTGTCTTAATTTAAAACGAATAAAGAATTCTCCTTCCTCAATCTCCCCAATGTCAAAAGTTAACAAATGGGCGTCTAGAATCATGCCACCAGATCTGCCCCGTGGAGCCATACAGTGCCAAATAAAGTCTCTACCAGCACAAATAGTGTTTAGAGTCGTTTGGGGAAAGTTAGCTCTACCAGTCTCCGATAAGGCAATGAAATCTAGGCTTTTCTCTTTTGTTAAATCTGAGAGGAATCTGTATTTTTTACCATCAGCGAAAAAACATTTTTATCACTATCATGCATTGTTCATCAATGTATAAGCTAGCTTATACCCTGAACTAGGTTTATGCTAGTGCATTATAACCAGAACAAAAATAGAACCATGGTAATTCAAGTTTATTAACGGACTGTTGCCACTTAATGAGATAAAATTATAACTCACCGAGAAGAGGTAGCATACATAGAATTACTTATATTGTTCATTACATAGCGAAGGGCACAAAAATAACATCCCATTTTTTTATGTTTTGATGAAACCATCTAATAAGTCCAAAATTATTACATAGAGGTCTAAGCTATGAATGAATATACAAAGACAAGGGAATATGTCTAACCTACTATATTGCAATAATTACTAATGGTAGAACATTATCATATTACATAAAATCATTACTAGGAAAATGGCTTTCGCTAATAGTATTTGCACCGCCAGTTCGTAATAAAAACGTAGATTTTGACCAGCTGCTCGTATGGAGAACTGACGATGACAATCAGGGAGGGTTTTAGCAGTGAAAATCATTTTCACCATCAAATTATAACAAAACCAATGGTGAAAACCACCCACTGCTGAGCCACATGCCCAATCAGGGAGGGTTTTAGCAGTGAAAATCATTTTCACCATCAAATTATAACAAAACCAATGGTGAAAACCACCCACTGCTGAGCCACATGCCCGTATAGCCCACCAAGTGGCCTCACCGCGTGAGCCCCCCCTGCCTCTCTTTGCTTCATCAGGGTAGCCAACAGGCAATGTGTGTGAAGGCACGCGCGTGTAGTCGTGTGTGTGAAGGGCGGCCAGCACAGGGCGGCACTGGCGGCGCACGAAGCGCACAGGCTGGCTCGCTCATGGCGGCGTCGCGGAGGCCAGCAAGCTCGCGGTGGTGTCGTGGAGGCCGGGGAGCCAGCGGCGAGTGTTGATATTCTGTGGATCGACTAGAGTAGATCTAGGCGGATGAACTCATAGAACCATGAAACATATGCACATTTAGACCTAGAACACTACACCGAGAGGGAGATAGGGGAGAGAGGGCTGGTGATGAACCTGAGCCTCCAGATGATGTCGCGGTTGTGCTAGCCATCGCGGGTTCGGTGATGGAGGCAGCACACGGGCAGCGATGGGTGGAGTAGAGGTTGTACGGACGTCGATGCAGTGCGGTCGGGCGTAGCAGTGGCGATGGCGAGGATCAGCGGAGCTTCCCGTCGCTGGCTGCGCGCCCTCTCGAGATTGGTCTAGGGTTTGTCGGTGGGGTTTGTGGCTCACGGCGAACCTCATACTTTGAGCCGCCGGCCCCCACCTCTTTATATAGCGCAGTGCGACGGGGGCCCACCAACCATGTAGGGTTGGGCGCCCCCGATCAGGGCGCGAGACTAAGGCCCAATAGGCCGTTGGGCTTATTGGTCAGGAGATCAATCTAACATTCTCCCCCTTGATCTCACTATTACTTTTATCTTTAAACTTTAAAACTTCAATCCTTTTATCCTTACTCATTTCTTCACAGATGATGCATAGAGCATGTCTCATCGTCACGGTCAATCACCGATAGATTTAACAGCTACAATGCACGTCTCTGATCTGAAATAGTTACTTTAACTTTTGGGCCCTTTATAGTCCAGGAATCATAGGCCTTCCCTTAAACCCATGCCGGCTACATGTTCTCTGAACACGTTGGGTGGTAAGCCTTTTGTAAGCGGATCCGCGAGCATCTTTTCGGTACTTATATGCTCAAGACTTATCATTTGATCCCGGACTTTATCCTTCACAACATAATACTTTATGTCAATGTGTTTGGCAGCACCACTTGACCTATTGTTGTGAGCATACTGTACTGCTGGATTATTATCGCAGTATAATTTCAGTGGTCTATTGATGTCGTCAACCACCTTCAAACCGGGTATGAACTTCTTTAGCCAGTTCATCTGCCCCGTTGCCTCATAACACGCTACAAACTCGGCATACATTGTGGACGATGTAGTGACGGTTTGTTTTGAGCTTTTCCATGAAATAGCCCCCCCCTGCGAGAGTAAACACATATCCAGACGTGGATTTTCTATTATCTCCCGCATAATCAGAATCTGAATATCCCACTATATTGAGTGAATCAGATCTTCTATACGTCATCATGAGGCCTTTCATTCCTTGCAAATAACGCAAGACTTTCTTTACCAATTTCCAATGTTCTATTCCAGGATTGCTCTGGAATCTGCCAAGTAACCCGGTAACAAATGCCAAGTCAGGGCGCGTACATACTTGAGCATATTGCAAGCTTCCGACAGCTGAAGCATATGGAACCACTTTCATTTGATCGATCTCATATTGGTTCCTGGGGCATTGAAAATCCCCATATCTGTCGCCCTTGACTATAGGAGTAGGTGAGGGACTACATTTGTGCATACTGAATTTCTTTAAGACTTTTTCTATGTATGCCTTTTGTGACAGTCCTAATACCCCTTTACTTCTATCTCGGTGAATCTCGATCCCTAGAACGAACGAAGCTTCACCAAGATCTTTCATATCAAATTTTGAGGACAAAAACTTCTTTGTTTCCAGTAGTAGACTGACATCACTACTAGCAAGTAAGATATCATCCACATACAGGACAAGAAAGATAAACTTCCCATTCTTAAACTTTGCGTAGACACAATTGTCCTCAACATTATCTTTAAACCCAAAATTCTTTATTGTCTGATCAAACTTCAAGTACCACTGTCTTGAAGCTTGTTTTAATCCATAAATAGATTTCTTTAGGCGGCATCCCAAACGTTCTTTTCCTTCCATGACAAAACCTTTCGGTTGTGCCATGTAAACATTTTCCTCTAAGTCTCCGTTGAGAAATGCCGTCTTTACATCCATCTGATGCAATTCCAAATCGTAATGTGCCACTAATGCCATTATGATTCTGAAGGAATCCTTACATGAGACTGGAGAAAAGGTCTTATTGTAATCAATCCCTTCTCTTTGTGTAAAGCCTTTTGCCACAAGTCGGGCTTTATATCTCTCTATATTCCCTTAAGAGTCAAGTTTTGTTTTGTAGACCCATTTACAGCCTACTGTTTTGGCTCCTTTAGGAATTATCTCCAAATCTCAAACTTTATTTGCATTCATTGATCTCATCTCATCTTCCATGGCCTCAAGCCACTTTGATGAATGGTCACTTTTCATGGCTTCTTCAAATGAGGTGGGATCATCCTCCATTTGAAATTCTTCAGTGTTGTACACTTCATAATCAGCAGGAATAGCTGATCTTCTAACTCTTTGAGACCTTCTAGGGGCCTCCTCAATTGGCACATTTTCTGTTTGAGGCTGTTGTTGCTCCCCCTCATGTGTGGCAATAGGTTCTATAGGATCCTGAGCCACAGGTTCCTCATCATCATTCATTGTTGCCACAGGCGGGATAACAACAGGTGCTGGCACCACATTGTCTTGTACTGTTGGTGCAGCAACAGCAGGTAGTGAGAAAAATGGCTCATGAATGATCGGAGTGGGTGCATACACCCGCTTCTCTTCAAGGTCAATTTCTCGAGCTACCATGCTCCCCCTAATCATTTCATCCTCTAGGAAGACAGCGTGTCTCGTTTCCACAAACTTTGTATGTCTGTTAGGACAGTAGAAACGAAAACCTTTTGACTTTTCTGGGTAGCCAATGAAATGGCAACTCACTATTTTGGGATCTAGCTTCCCAATGTTTGGGTTAAAAACTTTAGCCTCAGCAGGGCTCCCCCACACACGCAAGTGGTTAAGTGAGGGTACTCTTCCTATCCACAACTCATACGGTGTTTTGGGCACCGACTTACTTGGTACTCTATTGAGAATATGAATGGCGGTTTTTAATGCCTCCATCCACAGACTCGTGGGTAAAGTGGAGTAACTTATCATACTACGCACCATATCCATCAAGGTACAGTTACGCCTTTTAGCTACTCCATTCTGCTGAGGTTCGCCCGGTGTTGAATACTGGGCGACTATACCATTCTCCTGTAAGAACCTTGCAAAAGGTCCAGGAACTTGTCCATATGGGGTATGCTGACCATAGTACTCTCCTCCATGGTCAGACCTGACTATCTTAATCTTTAAATCATGCTGATTTTCAACTTCTGCTTTAAATATTTTAAATTTATCCAACGCTTCTGTTCTTTCTTTAATTGGATAAATGTAGCCAAACCGAGAGTAATCGTCTGTGAATGTTATGAATGAATCATAACCATCCACACTTTTCACAGGAAAAGGACCACATATGTCTGTGTGAATAATCTGTAGAATTCCTACGCTTCGTTTGGCATCTTTTTTAATTTTCTTTACATACTTTCCTTTTATGCAATCTCTACATTGTTCTAACTCTGAGAGCTCTAATGGAGGAAGAATATCATTCTTAACTAGTCTTTCTATTCTCCCCCTCGAAATATGGCCTAAACGACAGTGCCATAATTTCGACAACGCATCTTGAGCTCTCTTTCGTTTTCTGTTTCCATTGTTCGATGAGGATACATTTTCATTCACATCACATACGGAATTAACATTTTCACGAAGTGATAACAAATAAAGCTCGTCTTGTCGGAAGGCAAGACCAATACATTTATTATTAAACAATATCTGACATTTGCCATTTCCAAAATGGCAATCATAACCATCATGGTCCAACTTTGAAACACTAATCAAATTTCTTTGCAAAGAAGGTACATAAAGAACATCTCTAAGAATAATTATGAAGCCATCAGCAAGCTCTAACGGAAGATCACCAACGGCTTTAACATCTGCTTGTTCTCCATTTGCTACTTTAATGAAACTTTCGCTTCTTTGCAAAGTTCTCATCGAACGGAATCTCTGTAATGAATTAGCAACATGAATAGTTGCACCTGAATCAATCCACCAAGTAGATTTTGAAAACTTTACATACAAGGATTCATTTACGAACGTAATAATGTTCTCACCTTTATTCTTCATTATCATCTTTAAGAAATCAGGACAATTCTTTTTATAATGCCCCGTCTTCTTGCAGTGGAGACACTAGTCTTTAGCCACTGGGAATTGCTGGTTCTGAGATTGTTGCATGGGATCTTTTCCAGATGATTTGGAGGAAGAACTGTTATTATAGTTCTTTTTCTTATCTTTTAGGTAGTTCACAGAACCACCTTGTGAAACTTTTATTCTTTCCTCCTCCTGCACACACATGGCTATGAGCTTTTCCAAATCCCATTTTTCAGGCTATATGTTGTAATTAACAACAAATGTGTCAAATTCTTTGGGCAAAGAAGCAAAAATCAAATGAATAAGAAACTCATCCTTGAGTGCCAAATCCATTGGTTTGAGCTTAGATGCCAGATTGCTCATTCTCAGTATGTGCTCTCTAATGCCACTGCCGCCACCAGAGTACCTTTCTGTGACCAGCTGCTTGATCAGCTGGGTTGCATATGTCTTTGAAGAGCTAGTGAACTGACTCTTTATTCTATCTAGGTACTCTGTGACCGTGTCACAGTCTGGAATTGAGCCCATAATAGCAGGCTCAATCGTGTTCTTTATCACTGCCAGACACTTCTTGTTGGCAGTGACCCATTTCCTATGCTCAAGGTCATAGGACATCTTTACGGGAGCAAAATCCCGCTCTCTGTTCTGCCATGCAGTATCAGTCTCATCTGTTTCCCTCACCGGTGCCTCAAGTTCTTTAGGGCATGGTGTGGTGACAACCCAGTCCACCTCAGCGAGGATAAAGGCCAGGTCTATCTTTTTCTTCCACTCAATATAGTTATCACCTTTTAGAGTGGGGATTTCTTTGATACAACTCATCAAGTTGTATCCTCCTGAAAACATAATTCAAATAGGGTGAGAACAGAAATAACAACAATAATTGCATGCCTTAGTTTAACGTTGGTCAAAATTAAAACATACAATTATTTTCTATACTAATTCTACATCACCGTTGGGCAGAAATAGAATTAATGTATAACAAAAAACATTATAATATTGTCATTAATCAACGTTGGTCAGAATAACAACAACATTATAATCAATTTAAAACATATCCTTTTTTCAAAATTAAATTCTCCCGTTGGTTCGAATTTAATAATAAAAATTACATCTTTAAATACGCAGCGGAAACTTTAACATTTGATAATCTTTTTCCTATTTTCCAGAAGCAAATTTACTATTTACTGAACAAAAAATATCGTTGGATAAATTTTGTACAGAAAATTATCATAAAAAATCAATTCAAATTGATCAAACTGTTTTCTGGAAAATAAGAAAACAAAAACTGTGACAATATCTGTTCATTTGACCATTTCGGCCCAGCCAGCACACGCGCGGCCCACGGCCTGCCCACGCGCGCGCGCGCAGCCAGCGAAAACGGCCCAGCAGTCGCGGCCCATCCGCGCGCTCAGCGCACCCCCGCGCCCAGCCGCGCGCGCTCTCTCCCCGCGCCCAGGCCGCAACCTGGGCCTGGGCCGGGATTTTGGCCTTGTGCTCTATCCCGCCTGGGCTGCGGCGCTGGTCCAGTCGCCCGTGGCCGTCCATCTCCATCCGACGGCTGCCCGGCTGTTTCGCCCGAACAAAAACCCCCCGGCCAGCCCCTCTCCCTGAACCCTAGGTTCATTTCACTTCCTCTCCTCTCTCACCCCGCAGCGCAGCTCTGAGAGACCCGCAGCAGCAGCCGTCCTCAGTGGCCGAGGGAGAATAAGGGCGGCACCGTCCAGCGCCCTCTCGCCGGCGTGCGTGCTCACCCGAGGCTGAGCACGCCGCCGTCGAGGGGCCGCAGGGTGGAGCCCTGTTGCCGTGACCGCTTGGCGAGGTGCAGTGCGGATCTCGGCCCTGTCCCGTGCGCCGTTCAGGAGCGATGCTGCGGTCTCCTATCCACGCGGTGGCGATGCTGCCGGCGGTGGGTAGAAGCCCAGGTAGGCTTCCTTTTTAGGGTTAGGGTTTGGTTTTCTGATTTGAAATCGGTTCCTTTCCTTTTCTTTTCCCCCGCGCGCCGGCGTGCTCGACGGCGAGGTGACCAAGCCACCCTCTTCCCCTTTCTTTGATTCATTTGTTCGGATTTTAGCCCGATTTGACAATTAGGGTTAGGGTTAGGGTTGAGACGGCCACTGTTTTCTTTTCCCCGAATCACCTTCGGGTTTTAGGGTTCGTTCTTTGCGTGAAAACCAAGCCCTTCTTCTTTTCTCAGATCCGACGGATCGAGTTAGGGTTCAACCGAACGTCGGGTGACCCCTTTTCTGCTTAGATCCACACTGGATCTAATCAACTTTTCCTTTTCTAATCGGTACCCGTTCTAGATCTATGTGCTAGTAGGCTCTGGTACCATTGTTGATATTCTGTGGATCGACTAGAGTAGATCTAGGCGGATGAACTCATAGAACATGAAACATATGCACATTTAGACCTAGAACACTACACCAAGAGGGAGATAGGGGAGAGAGGGCTGGTGATGAACCTAAGCCTCCAGATGATGTCGCGGTTGTGCTAGCCATCACGGGTTCGGTGATGGAGGCAGCACACGGGCAGCGACGGGTGGAGTAGAGGTTGCACGGACGTCGATGTAGTGCGGTCGGGCGTAGCAGTGGCGACGGCGAGGATCAGCGGAGCTTCCCGTCGCTGGCTGCGCGCCCTCTCGAGATCGGTCTAGGGTTTGTCGGTGGGGTTTGCGGCTCACGGCGAACCTCGTACTTTGAGCCGCCGGCCCCCACCTCTTTATATAGCGCAGTGCGACGAGGGCCCACCAACCATGTAGGGTTGGGTGCCCCCGATCAGGGCGCGAGACTAAGGCCCAATAGGCCGTTGGGCTTATTGGTCAGGAGATCAATCTAACAGCGAGTGCCAGGCGGCCGGCTCACTTAGATCTTTTCACCTAAACTACGTACTTTTTAGTCTATATGCATAGTTCCAGGTCCTCAGTGTTATCGTCTTCCCCGAGCTACGCATCTTTCGTGATCGTAACCAGTCTGATGGAACACATTCCTCTAACAGGTCTCCCTCGCCAAGTGGACAACTTTGCCAAACATTGAAAGTTCTTTAGCCCATGGCAAAATGAGTCTCCATATCCAATTGAAACAACCTTCTACTATGCTAACTTTATTCTATGAAGGGCTCAAATGAACCCATTTGTAACTAATGTTAGTTATCTTTTTTGTTCCATGTATAATAATATGATGTGCTATAATTCTGGCTTGCTGGCCCGTGCGATGCACGGGGGCACCGGCTAGTTTTCCTCTAAATTCGGACGGATCAGAGTTGCTCGCTGCTGGACTGTGGCAAGCAGACAAGGTGCAATGGTCACCTTCTCATATGTAGCCTGTTCGGTTGGCTGGTTCGTATCGTTGCTGGTTCATGAAGAAGTACTGCTGACTGGTTTGTGTGAGAGAAAAATACTGTTCCGGCTGAAAATTTACGATCGTTTATGACAAGCCACAACCAAACGAATAGGCTGATGAGCACTGAGAAAATTCAGATTGAGGAGACAAACTCATGTTTACTTGCACTTGCAGGCCTAAAACTTCTCTTGTTACTCTCTCCAATGACAGATGCAAGAACTTGGGTCATCGGCCTACAGGAAGGCACTTTTAGGGGCTGATTGGTTTTCAGTTTCTGGCTGGCCAGGCCGCGGGATGCAAAGTCTCCTTAGGCCATGTTCGGTTAGTCTGGGATGAAAGCTTATATAAGTTAGAGAATCAATCCAGCTAGGAATTGTCCCAGGAGACAAATATGTGATAACCGAACGAGCCCTTACATCCTCAGGGCCTGTTTGGAAGACAAGTTTTGAGTCCAAAACTAGTGTAAAATACAAACCCATAATTTTTTACAGGTGAAACTGAAAAATGGTGCTTGGAAGTCGAGAAAATCGGAATTTTGCCCTTATGGGGAGTGGGCTTCGCCCAAATGCCATCAATTTTGTGGACTTCGCTGAAATGCCCATATAAAACAAGTGCAATACGCTATAATGTCATTTTGAGTTTTAAGTCTACTTAAAAAAATCAGTCAAAATTTTAGCCTTCAGTGACCATTTTGCCCCTGAGCTTGTTGACCTATGCCCTGCGCTCTCATCTCTCCCCCTCTCGTTGTTCTCTCGCTCGAGTGAAAGGCAGAGCGCCGCCGCCCCAGGCCGGCCCCCCCCCCCCCCCCCCCGTGCACTGCGCCCTCGGGCCGAGCCTCCCCGCCGCCATCCACCCCCAAGACGGCTCCCTGGCCTAGGCGAAGGCTAGCCCGCCGGCGCCGCCACGAGCAGGTCCCCGCTCTCCTCGTCGCTGGATCTGTGGCCGCTGCTCCTGGCTGTCTGGGTTCTCTTCCCCAGGCGAAGGCGACCCCAGCCAGGCCGCCCGTCTATGCCAGGCCGCCGTCGCCCGACCGCGCGTCACCAGGCGCATCGCGCCAGACCAACCCTGCAGAACTAAGGTGAGGCTTCAAGGCGCCCATATTTAGGATTGACTTGTGAATTCAATGGGTATAGTGTTAACTTAGGGTTTTACAGGAGTAGGAAACAGTGACTCTCTTATGTGCTTGTGCTATGGATTGCAATCGGAGTGATGTAGTTACCGGGTATGCATCATTATTTACTCTTTGTTGTATGGTATGCGTGGATCTTGTATGCGTGTAGTGTTCTAACTCTGTAATTGGTGTTTTTTAGGATCGATGCGGAGCCTGAGCTTAGTTTAGTGCCTGAAGATGGTGGCATTCTAGAACATCCACAGGGACATGTCGTTAATTAGGATGAATTACGGATTGAGGAAAAGCAAGATGATGAAGGGGAAGGAAGGTTAGAAATTTTCGATGAGGATGAGCTCTATCGTTTGCTGGGCCTGAGAACCGAGGATCATCATGGCTAGGGTGCTGCTGATGGTACTTCAAATGATAATCAGGCTACCGCAAACAATGGTAGTACAGTCCCTGATGTTGACACTAGTGGTGCAGCTATCCCTGTTGATGATGCAATACCGGAGGAGAGGGTGATGGTGTATGACCCTAACAAACCATGCATAGATATTGGCACTATGTATCCCAACATGGTTCAGTTTAGATTGACGATGAGGCAGTTTGTCATTAATAAAGAGTTTGCACTACACACTGTGAAAATAGACATAGAGAGGTTTATTGGGAAGTGCATGGCACCAGATTGCCCTTGGCATATTAATGGTTGAAAACAACATCATTCAAAAACTGTTATGGTATATAGAATTTTTTTTGTTATATGAATATGACTTCTTTTTTTAGTCATGGCAATGTTCTAATTTATGTAATAATGTAGGTTACAGCTCTGATTGATCAACATAATTGTTCATCCAGTGTAAGGAGACTTACTACTACACCCACTGCTGCCTGGGTTGCTTCAAGGGTATCAAGCACCTCAGGAAGGACCCAAATATGGGCCCAAAAGAATTGAAGAAGCAGCTGCAAGACGACCACAAATGTGAAATTCACTATGACACCGTTTGGAAGGGGAGACAGATTGTAATGAAAGAGTTGTTTGGTAGCTGGGAGAAAAGCTTCCAAATGCTCTACAATTGGAGGGCAAAGGTTCTGAAGCACTCACCAAACAGTGTCATTGAGATTAACATAAAGATGGTTGATGGCAAGGTACACTTTCACAGGTTCTTTTGTGCTTTAAGTCCTTGTATTGAGGGTTTTCTAGAGGGATGCAGGCCTTATCTTAGTATAGACTCTGCGTTGAATGGTAGATGCTGTGGACACTTAGCAGTAGCCACTGCTCTAGATGGACACAATTGGATGTATCTTGTTGCATTTGGCTTCATAGATGGTGAGACAACAGAAATTTGGGAATGGTTTATGACTCACTTGCATAAGGCCATAGGAGACCTACCTGTTCTTGCTATTTGAACTGATGCATGCAAAGGTCTAGAGAAAGCTGTTAAAAATGTGTTTCCTCATGCTGAACATAGAGAGTGTTTTAGGCATCTTATACAAAATTTTATTAAGAAGTTTGGGGGTGATGATTTTTCGAAGATGTATCCTGCAGCTTGAGCATATAGAGTTGAAGTATTTCAATATTTCTTCAAATTTGTTAGAGAGGCTAGCGATCAATTGACAATCATCATAAATTGTTGTGGATGAGAAGTGCATTTAACCCTGAAATCAAGTGTGATTATATAACCAACAACCTAGCTGAATATTTTAATAATTGGATCAAGGACTGGAATGACCTTCCTGTAGTTGAGCTTGCTGATAAAATTAGGGAGATGCTAATGGTATTGTGGAGGAATAGAAGACAGACTGGACAAAAGCTTAATGGGACAATTTTACCTACAGTCATACATCAGCTAAAAATGAGAACCAGAGGCTTGGGTCACTTGACTGTTATCACCTCTGATAGTGTGGCTGCAGAGATATGGAAAATCAATAGCATTCATAACAGGCATGTAGTGAAGACTTATCTCCGTGAGTGCACATGCCTTGAGTGGCAATATATTGGTAAGCCCTGTCAGCATGCTTTGGCTTTGATTACAGCCCAACAAACTATGGATGTGGATCTTGAAGGATTTGTCCATGAATACTATTCAGTGGAAAAATTCAGGAATGTCTATAAGAGATTAATAGAGCCACTCTCAGATAAAACTCAGTGGCCACATGTGCCACCCCATTTACAGTTGGGGCACCATTGGACAAAAAGGGTGCTGGGAGGTATAGGAAGTTACGGATAAAAGGATGTCTTGAGGGAGAAAGTGGTGGAAAAGGGAAAAGACTGCCAAAGAGGCTGCCAAGGAGGCTGATAAAGCTACTGAAGAGGAGGCTATGCAAGCTGCTAAACCTAAAAGGCAATTGGTAAAAGGGAAAAAGAATGTGCAAGGGATGTGGAGAATTGGGTCATGAAGAAACAAGCTACAAGTGCCGTCTAAATGGGACGAAGAAAATGTACTGATTTCTTTAGTTTTGTAACTTACATCTACTAAATGGGACAAACAAGCTACAAGTGCCTAAATTATTCTAACTTGCAAGAAAAGGAAGCCCAGGACAAATACAACCAAGTATGGGAAGAATGGTAAAAAAGCTGCTGAAAAAAATCCTATACAGTCTAATAATGCTGCTGTACAGGCTAAAAATGGTGATGTACAGTCTGATAATACTCCTGTGCAGCCAGAAAATGGTGCTGAAAATACTCCTGTACAGCCTCAAGATGTTGTCGTCCAAGCTGAACTTACTCGTGTACATGCTGAAAATGTTGCCACAGCTACGGCCAATCTTTTGTCAACAAGTCCATAAAGATTGATTAGAAGGTACTACGATTCTTTATTGAACCCATTATAATTCTTTCCTAAAGAAGCTGCCGTCCATTACAATTCTTTCATGCTGCAGCCGACTAACTGTACTACTTGGAGAAGGGCCAAGTACGTTGCTAAATAATTTATCGCCAAACAAGCAGGCTACAACTTTACCAAAACCAAAAAAGGAAATAGCGAAGAAGTTGATTCCAAAGAAGTTGAAGACAAACTGAGATGTGAATTTGAAAAACTCTATTGTAATGCCTATGTATGAGCTGGCATTCGAAAAACTCTACTGTAATGTATGTGGACATGTATCTCAATCATGAAATTATAATGTATACTGTTGTAACGTAAATGATACCTATGTATTGTGTGAACCTTTATAAAATCTACTATATTTTCTGGAATGTTATTGGTCCTTTATGAAATCTACTATAGAAAATGCATACCTGGAACATAAGTGGTCTGATGCATGCAAGTGATTTTTATAGATAGAGATTTTGATGCCCGCAAGTGTTTTTTATGTATCTCTGTAATGATTTGGATGCCTGAATTGTGTAAGTCTACATATTTATGCAAGTCTACAGATTGTTCAGTAAGGCTATAACTTCACCATTTATTCAAGTCTACAGATTTAAAGATCATCCTGATCTGAACTACTGGTTTGACATCTATGATCATTTTGATATGCACAGGTTCTAAATTGTGTGTGAATTTTAGGTCTTAAAATCTAGAACTGAATGTCTTGTGGTTAAAAATTAGTAGCTACTGTTTGTGTTCAATAGCAACAGCAACTTCATGTATCTCGATCAGTAGTCGCTGCTTTTGTTCAGCGGCATGATGTGCGCCAGGCTTATAGATCCAGTTCAAACACACTTACCGATTTTCCCCATTTCTGTGTTCCAGAGCCCAGCAACAAGATCGACAGAAAGTTGCAAGGTGAGCTAGGTTGCCAGAACATGTGTAGATTCAGTACCATTGTTAACTCAGATAACAAGGCTAGACAACAGGCTGAAAATGGTGCTGTACAAAATCATCTGTGCATATTGGTATCAAACTAGCAGCAACAGCTAACTAATCAGTGTTGATACAATATAGTTCTAGAACACAATCTTGCTTCACTTGCTAATAAGCACTACCACGCCTAAAAGAACTATGACAGTCATGACTAAACAGAGCATCACCAACAACTGGACCAGATTGATAAGCTTGTTTATCTTGAGATAGATTCTATCTTCATCAAAAATCCTGCTTTTAAGCTTCATTTATTTTTGACATTTAGTTTCACCATGACCTTCTAATGGCACTGCAGCTAGCAAATCTTCTTTAAGCTTCTTTGCGACTACTTTCTTGTACTCTTCCGACTATATAAAGAATGGACATTTTTTCACTGCATGTGGAAATGACAATACATAACACAGCTTATGATGTGACCACGCCAATGTCGGGGACCTCGGTGATCACTCCGACCACCTCGGCGATCTTTCCGACCACCTCGGCGAGCTCACCGACCACCTCGGCGATCTCTCCGACCACCTCGGCGAGTTCACCGACCACCTCGGCGACCTCTCCGACAATTTCACTGTCCTCTCCGACCACCTCGGCGACCTCTCCAACCACTTTACCGAAGTCGGTGACCTCTCCGACCACCTCACCGACTGATACACCACTCCAAGTCCCTTCTGGACCAATCACTCGTAGCCGTGCCAAAAAGATACAACAAGAGGTGCACGCGCTACTTTGTGAATTTCAATTAAACATTGATGGTAATTTCGAGCTACCTAAGTCGTGCATGTTGTTATTACTCAGGTTCTCCGAGAAGGAAGACAAGGATACATCAAGGATGAATTAGAGAGAAGAGCTACGTTCAAGTCAATCCAGCATGGCGTCCGACCAGTTTTAGTGTAGACTGCTTTGAAGCTCAACAGTCTGCATAAAGCTAAAGATCCCGTGCAAAACTGAAGGAGTTATGACTAAAATAATAAAGACTGCACAGAAGCCCAGAAGACACGCGGAAACTAAAGGCCACTTCATAAAAGCTCTAACCTGTTGACCTTCCACTTCTCCAACGTGGTTTCTTTAGTTCACATCTTTCTTAAGAGACTTCTCGTAGTATAAATACCACCTCTAGGCTACTAGAAAATGACTTTTTGATAATTTGATAATCCCAGTGATATTGCAGCCGAGCTGCCGAGTGCTTACTCGAACCCTTGTTCTTCCTAGACTTGTGAAGAGATTCCTTTGGAATCCACTAGTTCGTGCTCTGCGGGTACCAGTACGGCTGCCCTGCCTTGTGTGGATTAGCTCCGGTTGTGGTTCTGCGGTCGTTCGGAGAGCGAGTCGAAGTCTTTGTGGTTTTAGTGTCTCTCTCTCCGTCACTTGGTCGCATCCAACCTTGGTCAGGTATAAAGCTAGTTACTCCGCTATTCTTCAGCAAGTTATCCTTTTATCTCTGCTGCCTTATTGCAAGTTATCTTGATCGTGACCTACTGTCGTAAAGATCGGGCTAACTCCCGTACTGGAATAGTTCAGTACCTATCATCTGGTATCAGAGCCTTCAGATTGACACGGTAGGTCTTGCCGTCATCCACATCGTTATCCTTGTTTAATCTACTTCATATATTTGTGTTTATTCATATCCTATAGCCCAAGACCACACAAAAATACCTATAACCATTTCGCGGTACTGTTACGTTGTGTTTTGTGTTCATCGAGTTGCTAGACACCACTGTTTATATATATAATTTGAGTTGTTTCGTTCGTTTTTGCTGTCAGTGTTTAAAAAAATAGATCAAAAAAAGGAAGAAAGAAAGATGAGTTTCAAAAAAAAGAGAGAGAAGTAAAAAGAATTTGAAGGATCTGTGTGCGGTGTATTGCTGAAAATTTCAGTTTACATATTTGAGTTGGTGGTGATCTTGTTAGCAGCAACGTCGTATCTTTGAGCACATCAAACCACTCGGTTGGCAGTACCGTAGCCCTCCTTGTTAGCCACCTATAGCTCCACCAAAAACCTGAATCGGGACGTTCGATTCGTAATCCTTACGACCTCTCTACCACCTCCATTGAAGCTGCCACACCAGCACTGTCACGGTCCTTGAGATCAGGAAAGAACTTGGGTAAGTAAAAGGTGAGATCGAGTGTTTTCACAAATTTACCTATTCCACTTTTTTCTTGCAACTAGTCTAACATGGCAGAATCCAATTCGAGTATTCATAGCGGAAACCATGGAGATGGGGAGCCCCCTGTCACACGGGCTGAGGTGCGCCACATGGCAAACTCGCTGGTGGAGGCGATGGAGAGGATGCTTGACGCTCGTCTTCCCGCGAAGGGAGGCCGAGGACCACATCGTCGTCATGAAGAAAACCACCGGAAGGAGTCTGGTGATGAGAATTCTGGTTTTGGCCATGGATTTGATCGCTTCGGCGATGGCTATGGAGGACATGGTGATGGTCGCCGTGCTGGTTTTGATAATCAGCGTGGAGGCCGTCGTGCACATGGGCGTCGTGTACGATTTGAAGATGAAGATGAGGTTCATGATGAGTATGAGGCAGGATTTGATGATAATGAAAATCCTTTTGGTCACCGTGGGTGTTTTGGACAGCCACATGAACATCGTCGTGGTGCTGGTCCTGATGGGGAAAATCATCATGGTCGATGCAATAGAGATGATCCAGATAGCATTGCTCGTGTAAAGTTGAGTGTTCCAAACTTTTCAGGGAAAGAAAATGCTGATGCTTATCTTGAATGGGAGGAGCAATGTGATCAGATTTTTAGAGTGCATAATCTTTCTGATCAGAGGCGTATCAACCTTGCTTCTGTTGAGTTTTCAGGTTACGCTCTCATATGGTGGAACCAAGTTCAAGAAAATCAACGTGTGTTGGGACGTCATCATATCAACACATGGGCTGAGATGAAGAGGGTGATGAGAAGATGCTTTGTGCCATCAAGCTATCAGTGTGACCTCCACAATAGGTTACAAACATTGAGACAAGGATCAAAATCTATTGATGACTACTTCAAGGAGATGGAGTTACTCTTGGTGAGATCTGGAATTAGAGAAGATGAAGAGTCAAAAATGGCAAGATTTTTGAATGGTCTCAATGAAGAAATTTTAGGTTTTGTTGATATGTTTCCATATCATAATTTGCAAGACCTTGTTGATCAAGCTATGCGCACCGAGAGAAAAATTCAGCAAGAGGGACAAAGAAGGTCTTATGGGAACCAATCAATTTCAGCCCCATGACATCGGCAACAGTTCGGTACCTTTATTGGTGGGGGAAGATCACAAGGAGTCGCTACTAGGCCTTCTCCATCCATTGGTGCTGCAAAGACCACGGTCTCTACTACTTCTTCACCTACAGTTCAGCAAGAACAGTGACGTCCTGCTGCAAGCACAACAACCCCTTCTGTTGCATCAGCTACTACCTCTTCTTCCCATACCCGAGGCATTATTTGTCACAAGTGGCAAGGTCGAGGACATATTGCTGCTCAATGTCCTAGTCGAAGGACCATGATTATAAATGAGCAAGGTGAATGGGAATCTGAAAGCGAATCTGAGGAAGAAGCTCCAATATATGATGAAGAAATTATGCAAGATAAATGTGATGAAATTCAACCTGACGATGGAGACAACAATTGCTTCATTTCTCGCCGAGTGCTTAGTGTTACTACTGTCCAAGAAGAGAATAACCAGCAGCACAATCTTTTTCACACCCGGGGCATGATCAAGGACAAGTTGTGCAAATCATTGTTGACAATGGCAGCTGCAATAATATTGCAAGTCAAGAATTAGTTGAAAGATTGGGACTGAAACAGCGACGCCATCTTTCTCCTTACAAGATGCAATGGTTAAATGATTGTGGTGCGCTACGTGTAACAAATATTGTGACCGTTCCCTTCTCCATTGGGCGGTACAATGATCAAGTGGAGTGTGATGTCGTTCCAATGGAAGCATGCCAATTGCTGTTAGGAAGACCTTGGTTATATGACCGAGATGCTCAGATTTGCGGTCGCGCCAACAGATTATTCTCATGTACAAAGGAGAGCGCATCACTTTGCTTCCCTTGTCACCGGAGGAGATTGTGAGAGATGATTTAAAAAGAAAATAGCGAGAGAGCGAGAACCACCTACGAGTGACCCACAAAAATAGTGAGGGAGAGATTTCAAAGCCAAATAAAACTCCACAGCCTCAAAGAACCAAGACACCGAGAAACGAGGGTTTAGTTATGATGGCTAGGAAAGGGGATTTAAAAAAATTGAGTGAACCCAATGCTGTGTTCTATGTACTCCTGTACAAGGACAGTTTTCTTGTCACTAACGACTTGCCCTCTACTTTGCCTAGTGTTGTTTTTGATGTGTTATAGGAATATGAAGACGTGTTTTCAGATGAAGTGCCACCAGGACTACCACCTAAGAGAGGAATCGAACATCAAATTGATCTTGTGACTGGTGCTTCACTTCCAAACAGTGCTGCCTACCACGCCAACCCAGAAGAAACCAAGGAGATTCAGCGACAAGTGGAAGAATTGATGAAAAAAGGGTACGTACAAGAAAGTCTGTCACCTTGTGCTGTTCCTGTCCTTCTAGTGCCTAAGAAAGATGGGTCTTGGCGGATATGTATGGATTGCCGAGCAATAAATAACATTACCATAAGGTATAGACACCCCATCCCTCGATTGGATGATATGCTTGATGAACTTAGTGGTGCTATCATATTCACTAAAATTGATTTAAGAAGTGGTTACCACCAGATTCGCATGAGAGGAGATGAATGGAAAACAGCCTTTAAAATAAAATTTGGGTTGTATGAATGGTTGGTAATGCCTTTCGGGTTAACCAATGCACCAAGTACATTTATGAGATTGATGAATCATGTACTTAGAGCTTTCATTGGCAAGTTTGTTGTCGTTTACTTTGATGACATCTTAATTTACAGCAAGTCTCTTGATGAACATATTGAACATATCCAATGTGTGCTTGCTGTCCTACGTGAACATAAATTGTATGCTAACCTTGAGAAGTGCACCTTTTGCACCGACAAGGTAGTCTTTCTTGGATTTGTTGTTATAGGACAAGGAGTGGAGGTAGGTGAAGAAAAGATCAAGGCTGTCCGGGACTGGGCGCCTCCACAGAACGTGAGCCAAGTAAGAAGCTTCCTTGGAGTTGCTGGTTTCTATCGGCGGTTCGTGAAGGATTTCAGCACTATTGCTGCACCAATCAATGAGCTGACAAAAAAAGAAGTGCTCTTCAAGTGGGAAGAAGCACAACAGAAGGCATTTGAAGAATTGAAGATGAAGTTAACAACAGCCCCAGTCCTTGCACTCCCAGATTTTGGTAAGTCATTTGAAATAGAATGTGATGCAAGTGGAGTTGGGATTGGAGGTGTGCTTATGCAAGGACGAAGACCAATTGCATACTTCAATGAAAAGCTAAGTGGTCCAACTCTAAATTATTCAGTTTATGATAAAGAATTATATGCTCTTATTCGGAGTTTGGAAACTTGGCAACATTACCTTTTTCCTAAAGAATTTGTGATACATTCAGATCATGAATCATTGAAACACTTTAAAGGACAACTGAAACTGAATAGAAGACATGCAAAATGGTGTGAATTCATTGAATCATTTCACTATATTGTCAAGTATAAGAAAGGAAAGGAGAATATTGTAGCAGATGCGTTGTCTCGACGTCACACTTTGCTAACCCAACTTGACACTAAGATTCTTGGATTAGAAAACATAAAATGTTTATATACAACTGATTCATATTTTGCTGAACCATATTCCAAGTGTCGAGATGGCAAAGGATGGAAAAACTTTCATGTGCATAACGGGTTTTTGTTTTGAGCTAACAAACTATGTATTCCAGAGTGCTCTATTCGAATTTTACTTGTGCAGGAAGCCTACATAGGAAGACTCATGGGCCATTTTGGCGCCAAGAAGACAGAACAAGTCCTTACCGACCACTTTTTTTGGCCAAAGATGAGAAGAGATGTGGAGAGACATGTTCTTCGCTGCGAATCATGCCACAAAGCTAAGTCTCGTGTGAATCCTCATGGATTATACACTCCTCTGCCTATCCCTAGTGTGCCTTGGGAAGATATCTCCATGGATTTTGTTCTTGGTTTACCTCGAACCAAGCGGGGAAGGGATTCCATCTTTGTTGTGGTTGATCGTTTTAGCAAAATGGCACATTTTATTCCATGCCACAAGAGCGATGATGCTTCACATATCGCTGAACTGTTTTTCAAAGAAATTGTGCGACTACATGGGGTGCCACAAACCATTGTTTCTGATCATGACACCAAATTTTTGAGTTACTTTTGGAAAACTTTATGGGGAAAACTAGGAACACGGTTGCTGTTCTCTAAGACGTGTCATCCACAAACGGATGGACAAACTAAAGTTGTGAACCATACTCTATCAATGCTACTACGAGCTATCCTCAAGAAAAACTTGAAACTTTGGGAAGAAAGTTTGTCACATGTCGAGTTTGCATACAACAGGGCAGTACACTCGACCACTAAATTTTGTCCATTTGAAATTGTATATGGGTTCAAACCCACTGCTCTCATAGATCTTTTGCCTTTACCTATGCAGGAACGTGTAAACTTCGATGCAAGCAAGCGAGCCGAGTTTGTCAAGAACCTTCATGATCGAGCTCGGACAAACATTGAAAAGATGACAAGGATGCATGAGAAGCACGCCAATAAAGGTCGAAGGAAGGTGTTATTTGAACCAGGAGACCTGGTTTGGGTGCATCTACGCAAGGACAGATTTCCTGAACAACGCAAAAGCAAGTTGCAAGCCTGAGCTGATGGTCCATTCAAAGTGCTACGCAAGATCAACGACAATGCTTATGAAATTGATCTGCCTAGTACTTATGGTGTGAGTACCAGTTTTAATGTGGCCGACCTATCTCTATTCTTTGGATTGGAAGAGTCGAGGACGACTCTTTTTCAAGGGGGGAGGATGATGTGACCACGCCAACGTCGGGGACCTCAGCGATCACTCTGACCACCTCGGCGATCTTTCCGACCACCTCGGCGAGCTCACCGACCACCTCGGCGAGTTCACCGACCACCTCGGCGACCTCTCCGACCACTTCACTGTCCTCTCCGACCACCTCGGCGATCTCTCCGACCACTTCACCGACCTCGATGACCTCTCCGACCACCTCACCGGCTGATACACCACTCCAAGTCCCTTCTGGACCAATCACTCATAGCCGTGCCAAAAATATACAACAAGAGGTGCACGCGCTACTTTGTGAATTTCAATTAAACATTGATGGTAATTTCGAGCTACCTAAGTCGTGCATGTTGTTATTACTTAGGTTCTCTGAGAAGGAAGACAAGGATACATCAAGGATGGATCAGAGAGAAGAGCTACGTTCGAGTCAATCCAGCGTGGCGTCCGACCAGTTTTAGTGTAGACTGCTTCGAAGCTCAACAGTCTGCATGAAGCTAAAGATCCCGTGCAAAACTGAAGGAGTTATCATCAAAATAATGAAGACTGCACAGAAGCCCAGAAGACGCGCGGAAACTAAAGGCCACTTCATAAAAGCTCTAACCTGTTGACCTTCCACTTCTCCAACGTGGTTTCTTCAGTTTACATCTTTCTTAAGAGACTTCTCGTAGTATAAATACCACCTCTAGGCTACTAGAAAATGACTTTTTGATAATTTGATAATTCCAGTGATATTGCAGCCAAGCTGCCGAGTGCTTACTCGAACCCTTGTTCTTCCTGGACTTGTAAAGAGATTCCTCTGGAATCCACTAGTTCGTGCTCTGCGGGTACTAGTACGGCTGCCCCGCCTTATGTGGATTAGCTCCGGTTGTGGTTCTGCGGTCGTTCGGAGATCGAGTCGAAATCTTCGTGGTTTCGGTGTCTCTCTCCCCGTCGCTTGGTCGCATCCAACCTTGGTCAGGTATAAAGCTAGTTACTCCGCTGTTCTTCAGCAAGTTATCCTTTTATCCCCGTTGCCTTATTGCAAGTTATCTTGATCGTGACCTACTATCGTGAAGATCGGGCCAACTCCTGTACTGGAATAGTTCAGTACATATCAGCTTATTTATCTAAATCTTGACACACTACCTAGTTCATCCAGTTGTATATGACAATAAACAACATAGCAATATATACTCACAAATTCATTGTAGTTTACGCATTTAAAGAAAATTCTGTCGTTGTTCTTCCAGGATTTGCATTTTACTACTTTATCACCACATTCAGGGCATGGAATTAGAGGGATCCCACTAGGGCAAGTGGATACAGAGAAATGACACCTGTTGGGATGAACGACGAACTAGACGAACCCTCACCCATAGTCTGGCGTGACGCAGGGAGGCGCGGCGCGCCTGGTGACGCACGGTCGGGCGACGGCGGCCTGGCGCGGACGGGCGGCTTGGCTGGGCCGCCTTCGCCTGGGGAAGAGCACCCGGACGCCCAGGAGTAGCGCCCGCAGATCCAGCGACGGGGAGAGCGGGGACCTGCTCGTGGCGGCGCCGGCGGGCTAGCCTTCACCTGGGGCAGGGAGCCGTCTTGGGGGGCGGATGACGGCGGGGAGGCTCGGCCCGGGGGCGCGGCGCAGGGGTGGGGGCGGCCTAGGGCGGCGGCGCTCTGCCTTTCACTCGAGCGAGAGAACAACGAGAGGGGGAGAGATGAGAGCGCAGGGCATAGGTCAACAAGCTCAGGGGCAAAATGGTCACTGAAGGCTAAAATTTTGACTGAGTTTTTTTAAAGTAGACTTAAAGCTCAAAATGACATTATAACGTGTTGTACTCGTTTCATAAGGGCATTTCAGTAAAGCCCACAAAATTGATGACATTTGGACGAATCCCACTCCCGTAAGGACAAAATTTCTGATTTTCTGTCACTGGTCAGCCTAATAAAATTACACCGGTTTTGAGCCATTACAACCGGAAAAATAAAAACGTGTGAGCAGGTCACACTTTTTTTCCGACAAATATCGGGCCGGAGGTCTCGATCCGTATCTCACCCATGCGTCATCTTCTTCCAAGGCTGTTGAGATCTCATCCACACGGCGCAACGCCGCCGTAGGGGGCTCGACCCCGTCGGCCCCTGCAACCGAGTCCCGCCAAACCTCCTCCGCCTCCGAGACTCTGTCGGCACTCCAGCGACTGCCGATGGGGGAACACTGTCTACGGCCTCGTCACATACCTCTCAGGCGCCGAGATGTGGAACTGCGCTGCTTGCATCGCGCGTCGCGGCAGTGGAGATGCCCAGGACAAGGTGCGGAGCTGCAGGGACGTGGTCCTCGCCTCCTCTGGTGCGCACAACTTCAGGTGCGATACGGTAACGCCGCCTTTCTTCGGAGTTCCGGAGTGGTGGACATGTCGCCGACTCCTTGACGTGCTCAGCGCCATGGCCGGATGGCCCCTAACAACTTCTCCAGCTAGTCGAGTCTGGGTAGTCGATTGCTCGGCGCGGCGGCAAAATCACCACTCTGGTTCGCGCCGCTGATTAACTCCAAGACGAGTCCACGGAGCTCCCGTGGCCAACGCCGGCTCAACGGGACCGGGAGGTACCGAATAGAAGAGCATCCATTGACGAAGCTCAGCTTTGCTCATTCGAATTATGTTCAGATCTGGACACAAGATACTAGCAAATGGTGGCTGATTTTTGGCGTCTACTACTTGCGTTTGGATTTTGATTTCTCAGATCCCTTCTCGCAAAGTAGAGAATATAATTCTTTTTTTCAGGGTTGAGAAATAATTTATGCAAACCAAACACAAATTTCCAATGGAAAAGATTTACAAGGGTTTTGTTGTGCACAACAGAATACATTCGGAAGTCACTTCCAGGTGAAAAAAAATCACTAGACATCTAAACATGCCCTTATATGATTGCCTGAGTAATGCTAGGCCTGATTCTAGGGAAACTAATCATGCCTTTACGTGTTATTGTTTGTACAGAGAGTATATTCAAACAGAAGAGCTTTGTTCTACGTTTCGTATTTATTATGCAGATTAGTGTTTCAGAATTAAAGCAACCCTTATATGATTTACAATAATTTGGCAAAGCTTTTTTTTTTTGTTTTAGACAGAGAAAATTATTCCGGTTTCAACCTTAGGAAATACGAGATACCCATATTACAAAGAGGTACCCATAATTACAAAACTCACTCAAGTCACAATTTATTTTTACAAAACTCACTCGCAATAATTCTAAAAACATCATGAAAAAGGGTTTAACATTATTGACCAATTATGAATATAAGCGGCCATCGTAGAATGCAAAAAACTACATAGCTATTGACTCCAAGTTCTAATAGGCCAAAACTTGTAGCTCTTGTTATGGCCTGTTTGGCAGGGCTCTGATTCCTCTGAAAATGGCTTTGGCTCTGGCTCATCTGAAGGAGCAGCTCCTCTAGAGGAGCTGAAGCCGTTCTGGAAAACGTTTGGCAAAACGGCTCCTTCATACTAGACGACGTGAACCCATAACAAGGAGCCGCGCAAAGCTCGTTTTTTAGGCTTCTTCTGCGCAGACAAAAAATGGCTCTGGCTCTTGACCGGCTCCCCCATGCGGAGCCTTTTTTCAAAACAGGCGTTTGACACAGCTTCTGCAGGAGCCGGAGCTGAAGCCCCTGCAGGAGCTAAGAGGCTCTTAATCCTCAGGTTGTTGTAATGGTGTCCAGAGCCATACTCAGTACACACTCCTGTATAAACTTGCAACAAAGTTTTTGGTCAACGCCTGTCAAAAACAATATTGTTTCTTGATAGCCATGCATAGCACCTAATAAATTTGCTAAAGCATCTGTCACTAACTTTAGGACATTATCTTGACCCGCCGATACATTCCACTGGTTAAATAAATCATATAGGTGGTCTAATTTCAAAAGTGAACAAACGGCATGCTAAATAAATTTAGTATGATGAAATTAAAAGGCATTGGATGTTTTTTCTGATTAAAAACACATGTTTTACTTCCAAACCAATTTCTTCTCGTTAGACTATCCTTCATGAGGACAACATCTTTCGTCAGATACAACATAAAGATTTTATTGTTTACCACAGAATGTTTCAAATTAAGGAAAAAAAACTAATTTTCTTAAACTAAAAACATGTTCTAGCACCGTAAATAAAAAAATTTCTTGACCAAAAAGTGTCATGTTTATGAGGAACTTATTCCAACATCATGAGGAGAAAATGTCCCCATATCACAAGAAGAATGTTCAGATTTGGGAGACAAATATTCATGGCCTTGTTCGTTTCGCTGAAAAGCCAAACTGAAAAATACTATTGGTTGATTTGTTGTGAGAGGAAAACACTGTACCATGACTGATAAGTTCGAGCGAACAGGGCCCATGATGTTTATATGAAATAAAATATTATAAAAATAATTAGAACACAAATTTCAAAAGATCGTAACAGTTTTTACCCTATGCTAATGGAAAAAAAGGAGAAAAGACTTATAAGGAGAAGAAAAAGAACCAAGGTGTCATGGTACAATAAGAAATAAGAAAGAAGAAAAAGGAAAATGGAAATGGAAACCGAGAAATAATAATGGATCATTTTCATGGGCCGCACTCCCTACACCGCCGCTACCTGCTGGCACTGCGAACGCACCGTCGGCCTCACATCTACGGATCCACCGGCCGGCCACCCTCCGGCTCAGTGCGTTCCAACAGAAGGAGTCCAGCACGGTGCTAGGGCGCGCCGGCCTGGCTCGGCAGCACATTAGCAAGCCCAGCCGGAGGGCAGTGCAGCGTTGCGGAAGCCCACACACCCCGAGCCCCCGAGGCCGCGACGCAAGACGCCGCCGCCCCGAGCGGCGAGTCCCCGAGGCCTAGCCGCTCGCCCGCCCGACCGCCCGAGAGGCACCCTGCCGGCCGTCACCCCGTGCCCCCGCCTCGGCCTGGGCGCCTGGCGCTGGTCGCCGAGCCGGGCTGTGCGCGTGGCCGAGGTGCCGAGCAGCCGAGCAAGCTGCACGCCGCCGGCACCGCCCGCCGCCCACCTAGTGCGCCAAGCTGCAGAGCAGCGCGCCAGCGCCCTAGACCGGTGAGTGTGCTTCTGATTTCTGAAGTTCTGAGCTCTCCCAAATGGCCAAATCTCATACTCTAGGGTTTGGGCAGTGAGCACTGGGCAGTAAATTTGGGCTTGGGGATTGTGTTTATGTGAATTTGGTGTGTGATTCATTGTTATTGGGCAGTGAATTTATGGAATGAAATTTCTTGTCATTTTTCAGGAAGAAAGCAAAATCCTCGAACTAGAACTAGTATTGTAGTCTCTTATTTATGTAAAGGCCTTATTTTATGTATGATCTATGTAAGTTTCGGACCTATTTATGCAAGTTTTGAACCTTTTAAATGTATTATTACAATTTGGTTAATTTAAGTCATGTATACTGAACTTCATTTTTTGGATTCTACCGTATTGTTTTTAAATTTTTTGATTAGGACTACCCTTGTTTTAAATCCTGGGTCCACCACTGGAGTTGTGGCACTATGAGTTTGGCATTGGTGTTATGTTTCTCACCTAGCATACTCCCTATTGCAAATTATCAAGATCTGCCACTGACTAATGGAACCAATTTATAGGGTGTCTTAGACTGAAGAAGATCTCAGGAAAGCTTGAAAAGGTCTGAGAGATGTCACTGGGCTATGCTGAGAAGCTGTCCTACAGGGAGGATGTGGGTACTGTGGGAATGCCTGAGATCTTTGAGCCCCCTGAGCTAGTCCAGAATAAGGTTAATCTCTCTGGCCTATTTATTTGGATTTATTATTAGATACAAATGCTTCAATATGCCTTGAAGCCAGCAAAATACTTGTGAGATGTTTGCACTTAATTATGATATTAACTTTGAAACATTTGTTTCCTTAGGCTGTAAATGAGCTACACAAGTGTTTTGGTCGTGTCAGGTCGTGGTTTAATCATGTATTTAAGTGCTTGCTTAAGATTATGTGATATTTTTTTTTTGGATCAAGCATGTGCATGTTGCTTGGAATATATTTGGAAAATGATGATGCTCATAACACAAATGAATGGTAGGTTGTGTGTCCCCCTCCTCTTTAGAGTTGCTGTCCTTTTTATAAAATTAGTTTTGTGAGATATGGTGAGGTTAGATATGTTCTAGCAAAGAATGTCCTAAGTCGAGAATAACGATGCTACAAAGGGAGATTTACTGTGTTACTGTTATATTGGCTTTGGGGAAGATTAAATGGAGCATTTTTTTTTTTGGGATGTATCATCATGAGATTTTGTTGGCCCATGGTTTGATCAGTGTGACATCCAAGTCCAATTTGAATTAGGCACTTGGTGGCCCATGTGTGTGTTGATGTGAGATTAGCTGTGGGAAAGATTAAATGAAGCAAAGACAATTTTTGGGATGTATCATTGGTGCTTTCATGAGATTTTGTTGGCTCACAGTTTGATCAGTGTGACATCCCGTCCAATTTGAATTAGACACTTGGTGGCCCATGTGTGTGTTGATGTGAGATTGTGGGGTTTAGTCCCGCCTTGCTAGTTGAGGGTGGGTTAGACCATCATATAAGGTTTATAGAGCACATGTCACTAACCCTGGATACACGAAGCGAGAATGAAGGCTTAAGTGGGTTGATGGGCACTCATTTGAGCTGTTTGGATTTGGACTCTAGGGCGTTACAGTTGGTGTGGCTGAGTTCTAGCTTGATCCTCAGTTTGATTGATGGCACATGAGGCATAAATTACGTCCTTCACGCCAAGTAATTCCTTATACGTAGAAACCTGGTTCAGAGGCTGATCTGCTAGCTGTTAAAGGGAACTGAAATTTGGAAAGAACAGTAGGGAACTTCAGTCCTCCTATGTGAGAATTTCTGGTAAGGTAGTTGACCATGCACCAGGGTGCTGGGGGAACATATATTGCCATCAGTGATCAGTGGCGGATCCAGAAACGGGGTGCGAGGGGGGCTAACAACGGAAGACTATAGATTTTACTGTAGTTAAACTAAATGGTGCAATAGGTATAACAAGAAAAATAAGTAACAAGTAACAATATTAATTTAAAATGCATGTAGGCCTCTATACTAGTAGTCTTTCATGCGGGAAACTTTAGCTTGCTTCGCCTGACTCGCATCTACAACATGGAAAACATCCGAGTACAGAACATGTTTTGTCATTTGAAATTACGGTAACACTCATTTTTGACGGTTGAAGCCTTGAAGGCGTATAACAATATTGTCTCTAGTACTAAAAAACATATGCTGGGGCTAATCTTCAAGACATAATAGTGCTCATAGAGTCATACTCCCTCCAGGTCTTAAAAACGTGCCGCTGGGAGGGAAGAGCAAAAGGATCCTAAAACTAGTCGTTTTGTAGTTGTGGCATCAATTTGGAGCAAAAGGATCCTAAAACTAGTCGTTTTGTAGTTGTGGCATCAATTTGGACTAAACTAACCCTGCTGCCCATTAACTGCACATGGACTGCATTAACCGCAGGCGGCTCTCTTCCTCTCCTGTGCGCATATATGGCCGCATGCGCTTCCAACTTCCAAATTCACATGCAGCCGCAAACTGGCGCGGTAGCTTTGCATGGTGCTTTGCTACAGCACGCGACTGAAAATTTCATATGCGCGGCTGGCCGAAAAAAATTACAAAATCGCAGCAGCAAAAGAACTGGTTGCCAGGAGTCGAACTCAGCTCATCAACTTGAAAAGTAGTGCCCTTTACCACCTGAGCGGAGAGTTTGTTTTGTTTCAAGGTACTAACGAGACCCTATTTAATATGGGCAAAGCAGGAAATAGGCACCCTAATTAAACACTCCTTGGTATTGGAGATTATGTCCAAAACGACATGTTTTTGAGACCTGGAGGGAGTAGTAGTTTAGAAAGAGAGAACACGACACTAATACTTGAGGCATATGAGTACGGAGTACCGCTAGTCGGCTAGTTTGTACAAGGCCTCTGGCGGTCTGGCCACAAGCACTGCCTGTTTGATGAACAGGAGCGATGCTGGTGCCTCCATGCCTACAGGCCGCCAGCTGCAGCCGTGCCAGCCGGATTGGGATGGAGGACCAGCGGCTGCATGCCTGGGGCCTGGGCTTGGTCGGCTGGTTGGCCGGCCAGCTGGCTTGCGGCGGATCTACTGGAGGCGCCGGCTGTCTATGGTTGGGTGCAAGGATGCTGGGAGCAGCAGGACGGCCAAGTCGTGATGGGGATTGGTGAACGCAGGCTGCAAGCCCGCTAGGATGAAACGGAGCATGGGAGTCTCGGAATGGTGTGAGTTTGGCTGGTACTGGGCCAAGTTTACTGTGTTAACCTGGGCTGGACCTTGTTGGCTTCTTCTATGGGCTGGTATTGCTACATGGGGTCTTGGCTTCTACTTGGGCTGGACCCGGGCTGCAGCCCCCCCAGCCCGGGCTCTAAGATCCATCCCCGTCAGTGATGACAATGTCATGGTGACAACCAGAGCACTTCTGTTCATATGCCATATTATGGTACCTTTTTGGAAAATGTACTAAAATGAAACTTATAGCTGTGCAAATCCATGTTGTGGTTAATGTTTTTTTTGAAGCAACATGTTGTGGTTAATGTTTTGTAGACCAATAGAGGCACATTAAATAATCTCTGTATTTTGACATTCTATTTTTTCTTCCTGGATTATTGATGCAGATAGAAGAGCTTGCTGCCATGGTGCAAAAGGTTGTGCTACCATGTTGGTACCCATTTCAACTCTTAATCATGATTTCCTTATACTGATGGCATTAATTGGCCTTTACAATGCAGAGCAAGCATTTGGTGGTGTTTACTGGGGCCGGGATATCAACTTCGTCAGGCATACCTGATTTTCGAGGGCCCAAGGGTGTCTGGACCTTGCAGGTAGTACTGGTGTCTGTGTTACTTGCCTTGAGTACGGACCCCTTTAGCACGTGAATGTATTTATTTTAAGTGATTTTTGATGCTTGGTTGCATGCTAGACATCCTTGCATGTACTTGCATGGCATGCAATCCACATTTGAGTGTATGTTTGATAGAAGGGGGATATAATGACAGAAATGTGCTCCCATACGGTTATAATATTGGACTTTGGGGCCCACCAAAAAGTTATTTTCCTTCACAAATACTTGATGTTTTGGATAAGATCTAGTCAAACTTCAGAAACTTTTTTCAGTAACTACCAACTATTTAGTTTGGAAACAAAAAAGTTACATTCATAGATTTATTTTTTAAAAAAGTACATTCTATAAGTTTGTTGGATTTTATAACTATATCCTAACAGAAGGTAGTGGTCAAATTTTCACATTGGAGACCATGTCATGTCCAAGTGTCAGGTATTTTTGACTGTAGGATGATATTATGAAATTCTTCCATTTTTTTTATTATTTTTGAAAAAAATAGTTTTCAATAATCAATACCTGCTATTCCCCGTAGGAAGAAACTACTTTCCTGATGAACAGTTATTTGAATAAACACTTTCAGTTTTATAATTTTACATGTTATATATAGCGTGCAGGAAAAGGTGTTCCTAATGCATCACTTCCCTTCCATCGTGCTGTTCCAAGTTTGACTCATATGGCACTAGTCGAACTGGAAAGAGCAGGATTTCTAAAGTTCGTCATAAGCCAGGTGTGCTCTAGGTGCAGTACCTGCAGATATTCTCCATTCTATTCATCTTACTGCTAAGGAGTTTAACATATCAAAATATGAAATAATTTATCAAAGTACAAAATCTTAAATATGTAAAATTAAAATATACATAATGCAATCTTTTATTTATTATTAGTTATTACAGTATTCTTCTGTGTGATTAATGGATTGCTTCTGACACCCATTTAATTTGAGTAGTCTGTATTTTCCAGAATGTTGACAGCCTACATCTCCGTTCTGGTTTCCCAAGGGAGAAGCTGGCTGAATTACATGGCAATTCTTTCAAGGAGATCTGCCCATGCTGTAAAACTGAGTATGATTTACTTATATTACATCTTATTCAGGAGTATGTATCAGTTATCCATATAGTTCCTTTTTCTCGTCTTAGTTTATTCAAGAGGCTGTTCTCTGTTTGAAGGTACCTTCGTGATTTTGAGATTGAGACAATAGGACTGAAGGATACTCCAAGGCGTTGTTCTGATAAGAATTGTGGAGCTAGATTAAAAGATACGGTTCTTGACTGGGATGTAAGTACCTGCATCTTCAACATGTTAAGCTACAAATTTTTTTTTTCCGAAATATTTTCATTTGGCAATAGGAAGTACTGTGAAATATTACCTTCGGCAAATGGAAGTTCTATGAAACACTACAGATTTTCATATTCCATAGTGTTGCGGGCGGGCGTGAAGGGCGGGCCTGGTGCAAGCGGTAGTCTTACCGCCTGTGACCGGAAGGTCCCGGGTTCAAGTTTCGGTCTCCTCGCATTGCACAGGCGAGGGTAAGGCTTGCCACTAACACCCTTCCCCAGACCCGCACAGAGCGGGAGCTCTCTGCACTGGGTATGCCCCCTTTTATAGTGTTGTGGGCGTGTTTGTTGAAGAGCCAAGCAGAATTGCCTGCCAGGCAGCTTTCCCAAGCTGTCGGATTTGGTCGCCTGGTGGTCAGGATTGCTGCCTGGCAGCTGACCTGCCGGTCAGGTATCAAACCAAACACGCCTATTAGTCCCTGCTACAGAAATTTTATATCCTTTTTGTTGTGTACCTTATGGTATAGTTGGATTAATGCCCATTTTGAACCCTAGTTATCGCTGAAGTCAGTAGTACCTCAGAAGTTATTTTAATAATCCATAGCCAACACAATATTTGATGAGGTCACTTGAACTCTTGACATACTTGCTATTCTTTCTTGCAAACCATTTGTGTTGTAATAGATTTTTTTAGTAGTGCTTCAGCTTCTATAATTTTATGCCTCTAAGGCCCTGTTTGGGAGTAACGTATTGTTTTTCAGATGTAAATCACTTCCGCCTGTAATATACTGTGCACAAGAATACAACCGAATTTTCTTACACTTGGAAAACGCTGTTTGGGTAACAGCTAGCTTCCGGCTTGTGTCAGCTACCGAGTCGCTTGCTTCTCTGATGTGCTTTGTATCTCAAAGGCACAAATAGCAATTTCTCAGCAAATTACATTACAAATCTCACCAAGTTTAAAAATTTAACAAATATGGAAATGCACAATCACATAAACCACAAGGACAAGATCGATATAAGATTCTATCATCAGTAACTAGGCACACCATTCTGATGATCAAATTCAGAAACATGATTATACAAGCCATCCCCCATTTCTTCAAACCAAGTGACACTTCTCATATCAGTTCACTGTTCACAGCTGCTGCAAGACTGAACCTCGAAGTTCAGATACAAGTGTATAGCCAACAAACACATCTTGGGAAAAGAAGAGCAATGCAGCAATTTGAGTATCTCGTCAGTGTCTAGAATAAACACATCAAGGTCTAGAATATATCAATAGATACTAACACATCATCCTAGGAACAAAATCATTCGCATGAAACCTCCTCCGGCGATCACATAGAAAGGACGAGATACATCCAACATCATAATTTAAGCACTAGCAGAGACACGAACAAGATACCAATCTGATTAACACAAAAAGAACTTCAGAACTCACACTAGGCCATAACCTTTCAAGATCTTCACATATTTGCAGCCTCTAACCTGCAGCACAACGTTATAAATTTGAGCATGAAACATTGTTAAAATTACAAAGAAATAAGCGCTTTTAGAAATATAAGCAACGAGCTTGTCTACTTGTTCTAAAAAATATGGACAAATTAAAATGCAACACGCCAAAGGGTGCCTAGTCCTAACGGTTAGGTGACCCAACGACACTCCTCAGGTCCTGAGTTCGACTCCCCGTGGGAGCGGATTTCAGGCTGAGGTTAAAAAAATCCCCTCGCCCGTCCCCATGTGCCAAAGCGCAGTGGTAGGCTCCGGCCCGGTTCTCACAGGGTTACGGCACCTCCTGCGTCAAGATGTGGGACGGGGGTTCGGGGGTTTTCTCGATCTGTGTGAGAAGATCTTCTTAAAGGGAAACCCGGGGGCCGTCATAACCCCCCGCAGGTCGAGTTTTTAAAATGCAACACTTTCTGAAAATAAATTGGACTCTCTGGTGAACAAAATGAGGTGGAGCAGCAAGCATAATCTCATGGATACAAAATTAAAGTACATTAACCACATGATCTAGAGGTGCAGCCTTTGTTATCTCATTGTATATTGTGTACCTCAAAGCCGATTAACACAATAAGTAAAGCTGAGGTACACTGGTCAAGAAACCACAGGTCCTAGTCTACAGAGACATAAATAACAGTCAGTACACTTACAGTTCATTGAGTTCCAAGTTTGCTGACTTCCTTCATCAACCACATAGCACGGAGTCTTGACTCATAACCAAGAAATATCTCTCGGTTCATGGAATCCTTAAAAACCTCAGATGCAAGAATCTTGACATCATCTGGCACATCATCCATTTCCTTTAACACGGCTAAGCATCTTGTAATTGAAAACTCTTGTCCTTGACTTATGTTTTGTGCTTTCACAGCAGCTTGTTCTCTTTTGAAACGCATGAAGTCTGACATGGTTTCTTCGATGCGTGGCACCACCTTTTCATCAGTTTTTCTCTTTGGTCTTCCTTTGGCTGGTCCTGTTGTCCCTGATCTTGAGCTCGTACAGTCTTCACTCTGCTGCTCTTGTTCATCGTCATCATTGTCTAAAAGATTAATTGTCTTGTCATGATCATGTTGTTGCTGTTTAGTGACCAAACCTTGCCTATCAAAAATTTTCAGCATATGATCTGATGATCTTTTCTTCTGGTGATGAGTAGATTGTTTCTCCATTCCTTGAGTTTCTACTGACTCATTTCCCAACCATGAGGTCCAGTCTCATCAAATCTTAATGGAGACTCTCTCTCACCATCTGATGAATAAGAGTGACTTCCTACATTCATTGGTACAGTCCATGGATTTCTCTGTCTGAAGTCTATGACTGTCTTCTCTGATAATCCAACTTCAGAACTTTTACATGGTGTAGGTTTAGGCTTACTAGAAGTAAAGCAAAGCTTCCCTTCAGCAAGTTGTCCTATTAGGACATCAAAGTTAGCCTAACAAATCTCTCTCATGATAATATGAAAATGTGTGTAGCTTTTACCTTCATACAGCAGGTCCAGGGAATCAAATAGCGGAAAGCTCTTCTTTTCATACCTCCTTAACTTTGAATCCTCGTGATAATAAATTTATTTACAGCCAGGTTAAGTAATCTCATTAAACAGATTGTTTACTGCAGTTTTTAACAAGCTGTACAGTACAATCTTTATTTAACAACGCAACTATTTTAGAACTCATCTCACAAGCTGTACAGTACCAAACTAGTTGTTAGAACAACTTCTGAATTAATTGCATTAATTCAACTTCTATTATCTCATCCCAAATCTCAGCTGTTGTGTTAATTATTGATGCATCATTATTCCAAGAGACACCACTGTGCTTCAGGATGCTTTTGATTGCTTTGTAATCTTTCTTCAGCTGAGTCTCTTTGTCTTGAATCTTAGTTTTACTGAACATTGCTTCAGGAAATTTGTCATTGAAGTCCTTCACGATTCTATTCCATCCATCCGTACACCAACCATTTTGCCCACGGTAGTGAGAAGTTCTATACTCATTAAGTATATCAACCAACCCCTTTTCATATTTAGAGGTCCATTTTGCTCTGTGTCAACGAATCTGAGATGAAAAGAACAATTATGATAGCTACAGAATAAATAATGAGATGAAAATCAAATCTGAGATGGAAATAAAATATGGAAAGTTAAACATTATGCATCTACAAATAAACATAAATATCACCATTAAACCAGGAACAAGTCAAGGAACATAAATATCTAACTTAGAAACTTGCATGTCTGTGTTATTACAGTGATTCTACAAAACAAGACAACATAAATATTCAAATTTCCATCTCTCACTGAAGCATCAGCACATAAATATGCCCTATGAACTAAACAATTGTCCTCATCCTCTTCGCCTCCTATTTCTTTCATAATCTGTCCACATCCTCTTCGCAATGTCGTCTCTCATAGCATTGGCCTCATTTCTTTGACTGTTTAGTTGTGTAACATCATCTCTGTACCCCTCACTGTCACTAGGAAGAACCACAAACTTACGAGGGTCAATTAGAGGTTCTTGGCTGCTTAGCCACTCATCATCACCATTGTGGAGTCTGATAACGTTATGCAACACAACTGCAGCTGCTGGAATTTTCACTTGGGTTTCAATGGGATAGTGCGTGGCTACTTTTAAGATAGGAAATCTCATCTTTAAGATGCCAATGGCTCGCTCTATGTGATTCCTGATGCGAGTGTGGCGAAGATTGAACAATTCTTTATAGTCCCTCGGTCGGCAATTTGCTTGGCCTTGGTCTTGAAGATGATATCTTAACTCGATAAGGGGCAAGGAAGCATGTTGTGTTTGCATATCCCCCATCAACTAGATAATACTTGCCAATAGGTACGTGAAACCTAGACCTAATGGCAGAACGCAGAAACGAAGTTCAGGTCAAAGTCAGTGGAAACATAAACGAAGTTCAGGTCAAAGTCACACGCGAGCATCACATTTTGAGAAAGAGTTCCTTTTCTATTCCTATATGGTGCTGCTTTACTTGCACTGATTGTGATTGGAACATGAGTCCCATCTATCGCTCCTAAGCAGTTCTGCAAGGGAGAGAAGAGGTGGTATTTCTAATTAGTATATACGTAAGAAAAATGTAAGAATTTTGAAACAGTACATCTATTTGTTACATGTACCTGAAAGTAAGGTGCAAAATGTGGGTTGGTCGATATTTTCCAATGGGTCTCAGATGATGGGGGCTTCACAAAATCAAAAGCCAATGAAGAGATTGCATCAAAGGCTGCTGTGATATGCCTATGTATTGTCTCCACTGTGCTGAAACCTATCACACAATGCAGTAAAACTTGCATTTCGCGCAAGCATGTACATGAACATTGCTAGTTGTTCTTCTACAGTAACCCCTCTTGTACTCTGCAAAAGCCCTCTTGAACTAAGGTAATCTGCAAGTGCTTTGAAAATCCGTGGCTCCATACGCAAATTATGATAAGAACGATGTGGATGGCCCTCAAGAAGTTCAAGTGTATATTCTGAACCACTAAGCTTTGAAGTGTAACATGGAGTTCTTGTTTTGGTTTTGATAAGCTAAATATAGCGCCGGAAAAACAAGCATCATCATTTCATTTTCTTCTTCTTCTTCCTGAGATTCAGTTTCTTCAAACCTTTTATTGTAATCCATATCCACTGACTGGACATATCTATCTGAATTACCTAACGAACCAGGCCATGAGAATCGAGAAAAGGGAACATTGCAAAGCAAAGCATGACCAAACAGCCTATATGTAGCACACTTCCTCTGAAGTTATACATGTGAATGCAAAAACAACAAGAATGCAGGCTGCAGTGTTATACTGTTATCCTAGGCTAATGCGGCTTTACACAAAATGCACAAGTACTCCCTCCGTTTGCGTTTTCAAATATATGACATTTATAACAAGCTAATTACTTCATAATATATATATCTGAAACTGAAAATGGAGGGCAAGAAATGAGGGTGTTAGCCTAGTACTGAACCTCAATGTATCCAGTTACCTACTACAGCTATTTACTATTCACTGTCATGTAATTTTCAGGTTCCTTGGCAACCAAGTTGATCATGGTGCCTTGGCAACCAAGTAGGAATCATAGCATCTGCTTTATGCAGTTAGAATATGCTAAGGAGTAGGTACACCACTTGCCTATATATGCAGTGGTTAGCATCTTCTTGTATCTAAGTTGTCATTGCAATTCAATACAATCCAAGCGGCCTTTTGGCCAAGCTGCCCTCTGGCAGCCTCAATTCTACTTGTGTTCTAGTTTGTTTAGCAACAGGAGGGACAGGGGTGCTACTCATCGAGAATGAATTTTAGCAAAGCAGTCCAAGCATTTGTCACAAAGGACAGATATTCTGCTCTCGTGTGCACTTGCACTCTAGCTCAGTTTCTTTCCCTTCCACCTCTTCTAATCGCATATACGTATATGCAGTCATGCACGCACACTGCAGATGGCTTGCACACATGTTGCTTCAATTTGTTCTTCTCATGAGAAGCTGCATGCTTCTGTCCGGACCAAAATACTTGGCATCCATGCGAATACCTACCGAAGTCGACAATGTTTGATCGGAGTTCACATGTTCTTAATGCAGCAGCTACAAATCCAACATACGGCTACAATGCCATGGGAGCAGCTTCAGCATACAGATCATCTACCAAACATATCTAACATACATGTCTAATGCATAATCAGCAAAATCGATTGGTCCCAATTATTCAACCGTGCATTGGGGAAACATACAGAGCTGCCGTGGAAACATACAGAGCTGAATTACTCAATTTCAACCGTGCCATTTCACTCCTCATTCAAATAGGTTTCACACATAATCAGCAAGTGCAGGCAAAGAAGCATGTGCAACACATCCAAATTCGCTCCTCATTCAGATAGGTTTCACACATTTAGCATCCAATGTAAGAAGAGATGGGGATTAGGAGAGGAAGGCACCTGCGGAGAATCGAGGAACAGGTGCGCTTGCCATGGTCGCCATCGCCGCAGATGCACTTCTCTTCCCAGCCGCTGCCGTGGATTTGGACACCATCGCGGATTCGCTCCTCATCGCTGCGGATGCCACCGTCAGTCTCCCTGATGCAGTCGTTGAGCCCATTCTCCCTGATGCCGCCGCTCTCCCCTGATCCCGTCGCTCTCCCTGATGCCGCCGCTTGGTGTTGCGCTCGCTGCGCCGCCGCTTCAAGCGAGAGCGAGCCCAATAGCTGTCGTATTTCTTTTCGGGCCTCCAGGGACGTTTATTTTTTTTTCCGGCGGTTTCAGCCCAAAACACCTGTAATTTTAGTAGGCTGACCGGTCATCCAAACAGCAAATTTTGTTGTGGGCTGGAAAAAAATTACGGGCTGTAATTTACAGATGTTTTGGACTGATTACAGGGCTTCCAAACAGGGCCTAAAAGGTGTTGGTGGCTTAAATTGGAACAGTCCACTGCACCAATGCTCAAAAGTACTGTTTTTGGGGGTTGTTTTTTCGGTTTTCATGTATGCGTAGCAGCAATGCAGCACTACTTTAGTGTTTTCCTGTGGCAAAAGATTATGCATCACTGTTAAGTTCTACTTGTCGTTGACTGATTGACTCCATTGCTTCTTAAGGATCAGAATCCTAGAATAGTGGCATGCATAGCAAAATATTTATTGAGAAGTGTTAATGGTTTTCAGGGATGAGTAGCAGCATTACTTGAGTGTTTTTCCTGTGGCTTAAGATTATGCATTAGTATAAGTTCTGTTTGTAGTTGACTATGTTGCTCCTTAAGGATCAGAACCTAGAATACCGTGCGCTTAGTAAATATTTTTTTGAGAAGTGTCAATCTATTTTCTTAGGACACTGTATATGTTCCCTTTTAAGAAGCGATGCTTTTTGTGAGAACTGGTATGTTGCGCCTAGCAGTAGATGGACTTATATCAGTTTAGTGATGGTTGCTGAATGCCATCTTGTATATTATTTGAAGTTATGCAAGTTTCATCAATGATATCAGATTATTAAACACATTTTTTCAGGATGCTTTACCCCCTGAGGAGATGAATTCGGCCAAGGAGCATTGTCGATCAGCTGATCTTGTCTTATGTCTAGGAACTAGGTATTGGCCATATTATTCTCTTGTTATAGCGGGAATTGTTTTTGCAAGTTCCTTCACTGAAATTAGTATTTTATACTTTTTTGACCTTTAATACTTTGGTGATACATTTCTCATATCTGTCTAAACCAGAAGCAAACAAAGAGTGGTGGGTGCTATATCTGCCCAATTGCTTTTGTCAATGGACATCGAAAATTTTCTTATTCTTTAATAAAGTTACACATGTCACCTGCATATTCGTGAGAAAAAGTTCATATACAACTCAGTTTGAACCATTTGCAAACCTACTGCTCAAACTTTGGGTCCACAGATATTATGAGGAAACATTGTAGTGTGTTCAACTGACCATTGCCATATTTCTGAGACTGCATGCTGGCAAGAAAGAAAACCTCTGTGGACCTCTGATACTATATGGATTCAATGCTGCCTTGCTGACCCCCATAACATCACACACTTCGTTTCCTCAAGACCTCAACCATTAGATACAGCTGGTCTCTCCCCTCTTGAATGTCCTTTCCCTCAACCTGTTCCCTTCTCTGCGTAGGCTCCTACCTTCGTAGCCCCAGTGCCTAACTCTTTTCTTCTGCACTAACTGAACTAAATTCCTAATTTTGTGTCTCTTGGTGATTTGTGCTGCATGATTGTGCGTTATCCATTGCCAAGCTACTGTCTTGATATCTCTACCACCGGCTTGCTAACCCTAGGCAAAGGGGTATGAAGCGGATTTCGGATGGTGGCACTGGCAGCGAGTAGGGTTGGCAAAGTTTGGTTATGAGCTGTGGGTGTGAGGGGGTGTCTTCAGCAGTGCTATTCTGTGGATTATTGAGATTGCTGGAGTTATGGTAGAAAGTTGTGGACGGTGAGATATCTGGAGTTGTAATTGCCATTGTCGAGGCAGCCGTTGATGGTAACAAAGCTGTAATGATGTATTTTCTTTACTGATTTTGGACATATTGTCAGGAAGTTGACCAGTGGACAATAGAAATTCCTAGTGTACAAGGGTAGAATAGAAATATTTTATATATATGCAGGATTTAAAGCTAGTCAAGCTGGTGCAAGATCTGAGGGACAATAATACATGCATGCATGTCCGTTTCCAGATAGCATAGTAACTAAGAAATTTCTGAAAACATGAGATGTTCAGCGTTTATTATTTTCAAGAGAAATATGGAAAAGAATGATTTTAGAATCACCTACAAAGCTACAATGCTAGGTCAGTCACCCCCTTTTTTTTCACCGTTTAGACAGTGTTTGAACGGAGTTAAACGGCCTAAACGGTTTTGTATAGTACTACTACATATACATATTTGTGTACATGAAAGCCAAATATGCTGGAAAATATACATATTTATGCATGGAAAGTTCATTATTCTAGCAAATACAAATTTTTGGAATGGAAACTAAATCCCACTCCACATCATATATTTAAGATGTTAATTAGTTGGGTGCTAATGTGGTAGTTGTAATCCTCTTATATCAACTAAATGGTGAATTAAATGGCAGTTTAGCCCGTTTAATCACATTTAACTCCATTCTGTTTAGGCCGTCTTTGATGGTTTAAATGGTTCAATCATTTAATGTACCGTTTAGGGCCTAAACAACATGGATGGCCTTCGTTTATTGTTTAAATGCTGTTTAAACTGTCTAAACAGGACCGTAGTGTGGTTGTTCTGGTCGTTTTTCTTGCAGTCTTTATTTTTCAGTTTTATTCTAGTCTTCTAGAGTGCTGTGGATGTTTGTGTGTGTGTGTCAATGTTGTTGGGGATTTCTTTCCCTATGTTTCAGACTTTCTTCTTATAATGAAATGATACACAGCTCACCTGTGTGTTCGAGAAAAAAAAGGCAAACAGTGTGCAGCTTTGATTGGTCTGAACAGCTGTTTACGCGAACAATGACCATTTCCCTGGTCAATGGTAAGTCAGTTAATTGTTGGACCTGGCAACGTCACATTTTCCAAAATGCTATGGTGTCACTTTATTAAATAAGTGGTGCAGTGGTGAGAGCTCTCACTGAGTCACCAGGTCACGGGTTCGAAGCAGCCTCTCCACAGATTTTGCGGGGGGAAGGCTTGCCTCGGTTTTGCCCTTCCCCAGACCCCACTCATGTGGGAGCCTCCGGCACTGGGTCTGCCCTTTTGACAAGATAAGTAAGAAGAGGACAGCGACTCAATCAGCATGATCCTAGCTGGTTACATGAGAGGCATTGTAAAGGCTTGCCTATAGGGCGGATGTGCATTTTGCAATTCTGGTACTAGTTACTGTCTCCTAGCGTCCTAGGGAAACTGCAAGCAGCTGAACCCGTGCTAAGTCTTTTCTTAGGTAACATGAAAAGGATGATGACTGAAAGCTCCTGTTGGACCTCTGATTGGTTGATTAATACCAATTTCAGCATCCTAATTCTATTGCTTGAGGTTTCAGAATGTATATACGTTTGTTTTTTTAAAATTCTGGCCCTTAGCCAGGAGCCAATGTCCATCTTTCTCATGTGATATTTCTCTCCTTTTCCTCCATTTTTTGAATATCTAACTGTAAACAACTATGCTAAAAACAGCCCAAAAATGATAAGTTCTCACTGGGAGCTACACTGCTCCTGATAACTTACTAGGTTCCATTTTTTTCTCGAACACACAGGAGAGCTGCATATCATTGTATTAAGGAGAAAACATAAGAATACAACCCACACACACTGTGTAACTATAAAAGGATTGATTTGGGAACTGTTAAAGTTTTCATTATGAGTAAGAAAACTGTTTGTTTCCACTAAAAAGTACGCGGGCCCTTTTTTTTAGCATCTGATTGAAGGCATCATGTATCATCACTCTTCGGCCAATTTTATTAATTTTGCTCACGTCAAGTCGTCAATTCGTTATGTTACTTTAGCTTCGTTTTTAGCTTTCTAAATATCCGATTTGCTTTTATTTGTTGAATTACTTTATGCCAATATGCCCCTTGTTCTTGTTTTCATTCCTAATATCGAATACTACGCAGCTTGCAGATTACTCCTGCATGTAATATGCCTCTGATGTCAATCAAGAATGGGGGGAGGGTGGCTATTGTAAATCTTCAGGTACATGCTGCTTAATAGAAGTGTATTCTTTCTTATCTTGCGGTACATGGATATTGTAAATAAACACTAGATTACATGTCTAACTAAATATAATATATATTATACTCAAATTTAAACTTGCCTTAAAGTAAGATAATTTCTTTGTATCACTCTTAGATGCCCCTATTTACCATTGATCAATTGTTATCATTAAAACTGTTCATTTCTGAATTCTGATTGTTGCTCCTTTTGGCTGTTTCTTTATGTATTAAGAAAACCCTGGCAATCTAATGCTTAAATCTGTAATTTTCCCCTTCACTTTCAGGCAACTCCAAAGGATAAAAAGGCAAGCCTTGTCATCCATGGACTTGTTGATAAGGTAGCTAGTATTACTTAGTCATTGAGGACCTGAGGTTTCCATTGTTCCTGTTATCTTTGTTTTTCTTCCATGAGGGTAAACACCACACTGAGGGCCAAGGGATGCAGTATGCATATTAAGAGAGTAATGAGGCCATATTTGATATATAACCTTTGGATCGAGAAAATGACTAACCCTTGTTTTACTTTATGATAATAGCCTACCACCCCTCAGCAGTATGGTGTAAACCTCAGAAATCTGGACCAAATTTTATTCTTGACTAATCCTAACATCTCAAATGCTATTATAATCATACTCATATATGTGACAGCGATCTATTTGACAATGTGTTAAAAACAGGTCATTGCTGGAGTCATGAGCAAGTTGAGTCTACGAATTCCTCCATATATACGTACTGACTTTGTTCAGCTCACTCTCAGGCACTCAGTGAAAAGTGAGCTCATTTTACAATTTCTCATAACATTGTTCTTATCTAGCTTTCGAAATTTCTTATACTTTTGCATGCAAGAAATCAGTTAAGTTCATGAGTGTTTGGGAGGAGCTTCTTTAGCACGCACCCCTTTGTGTACTTTTTCTCTCTTAAATGAAAGGACGCGCTACTGTCCTGTGTTGTTTGAGAAAAAGAAATCAATTAAGTGAATCACATTAAATGGCTAGCATGGTCAAAGTTGCCTGTCGATATGATTTTATCAGGAAAAGATTTTTATAATTTTGCAAACATTGTGACATGGTCACAGTTATGCTGTAAAAGCAATAATAACTTGTATAATTTATTCAACCATGTTTCGAAATGATTTTTTGTTTCACCAGCTGTTCATGTAACAATGTCTTCTGAATAATGTACTGTGAGAATTAAATGTTTGTTTCCTTTATCTTATGCAAATGTGTTCCAGTCCCCCTTATATTGTATTATCACTTTTGTTTTTTCAGAGAAATGTGTTAGATGGACTCTTCGAGTAACAAGTATTCATGGCCTCCGAGCACCGTTGCCATTTCTTCAATCTGTCAAGGTTGTGCCATTATGACACATACAATTTGTGAACATTCTTATGTTACCGTGTTCTTTGTGTGCTTTGTTGTCATTAAAAGATTGAGTCCTTGCATACAATGTTATATGAAGCAAAAAATTGAATATGAACTAGTGACTAATAGTGTAACTGCACTGCCATAGCTTTCTATGCAATGTCAGGGAGATGCTACTTTTCTTTTTCTCGTACAGACGAACACACAGGAGAACTACATGTCATTGCATTAAGATGGAACTATAGAGATGCTACTGGTCAACCAACTTAAAAGTTATACTTTAAAAGAAGTTTCTTGAGACCTCGTCCTATAGGATTTGTCAACATATCTTTATGTGCTCTAACGAAATACACTTCCACAGATATCTGATTAAAAAATTCTAATAATCTATTAACAGGTTTCCTTTCCAGAAAGACCTGACATGAAATCTGTAGTGCTTAAAGAGCAACCATTCTCTTTGCAGAGGTAAAGTAGAAGGGAAAGATTTCCAATCTATTTATTGATCTAGTATTGTTTATATTATAGTTTTCCTGGTGTGGCTCTTCCCCTTTTATCTTATTAATATAGTGATACACAACTCTCTCGCGCGTTCGAGGGAAAAAATGTGATTAACAGAGGCAAATTGTCTACTTTTGTAGGGAAACATCAATGAATAAACCATTTTTCATGCTGTTGACATTAAATTTCAGTGATGGTTGCAGCTGCTTGAGCTCATCAATCGGATGGCCTGTTGATTTTCAGGTGAGTACCTACTGGATACCCTTCCAGTTTTCATTGGCCACACTTGATCTTGTAATTAGTGTATGATTTACCTTGTAATTAGTGTATGATTTACCTTAATTGGTAAGGCTCTTGCATAGATGGCAGTTATTGCCTGCAACCAGCCTTACCAGTAGGATCCAAAATTTTTGAACACTAAGCCGTAAATCCCTCTCCTGAAGTTCCTTTCTGTTCAGTTGTTGCTGTGTGGCCCTCTGATGTATATTAAGACTCAAGGCCATTATGGTCCAGCTTTTATTGAAAGCTTAACTTAGTCTTACAACTTGGGAGACCAGTTTACAGTTCAAGCACTCTGCTGCAGCAAGCTTGCTGAGCAACTCAATCTCCACCCCGAGCCAACCAAAAAGGCTAGAAAAGACAAAAGAGGATCAACGAAACTCAAAAGCTAACTCCAGCAAAACTACGAACACACTGAACTTCTCTGCATTCAGACAGTCATCAACACAAAAATGTTAAAGCCCTGTACCTTTAGAGGCACTTTACTTTTCCATATTTCTGCCATCTGCTGATCAATAGCTCCTCCAAACGTTAAAGCCATGTACAAAGATCTCATTGAGAAATTGACTTATCTTTCTTAGGCCCAAACTGTTTGATACGGCGCCGGCGGTGAGGTGAGTGGAGAGGAGAGTGGAGGAGTCTGGACTGGGAATTGGAACGCAGAGGGTAGCGAGGAACCTTGGCGGTGGGAGCTTCTCCGGTGATGGCGGCTGAAACGCCAGACGCCACCGTCGAAGGGTAAAACCCCACCCCGATGCACAGGGAGGTTTATTCCTTCTTCGATACCTATTACAATCTCCTAAGGTGCCCCTTTATAGTCCAGGTGCACTTCCATAATTAAACCAATCTACTAATAGAAACCAATCTACTAAAACTCCTCCCTGCCTTATCTAAACAGCCAGCAGCTTATTAGCCACGGGCTGGGCTGAGGCCTTGTTTGGGGCGACGCCTATACTGGCGGCCCACAAACGAGTCCACAACACTTCCCTCCCCCCGGACAAACAGCTCGTCCGCGAGCTGGAACTCTGGATAGCGGTCTTTGAAATCTTCTACAGCTTCCCAAGTAGCATCAGCATGAGTGCGGCCATCCCAATGAACCAGAAGCTGCCAGCGTCTGCGGTTGAGGCGAGTACGGATCACAGCTGCTGGAGTAGGAACCACCCGACCATGAAGAATTGAAGGCAATGGAACCAACGCAGTTAGCGGCTCCCCCACGAACTTCTTCAAGAGAGCAACATGGAAGACGTCATGAATGCGTGCCTTGGGAGGAAGGCGCAGACGATATGCCACTGCTCCAATGCGCTCAAGCACCTGATATGGCCCGAAGAAGCGAGGCCCAAGCTTGGACGGCGAAGTAGTAGTAATGCCCACAACCGTGCGGTGATGAAGGCGTAACAAAACCCAATCACCCACAGCAAATTCCACTGACCGACGCGTCTTGTTTTGATGATCTTTCATCACATCCTGAGCCAACTGCAGCCTGTCACGGATCTCAGCCAAGAAAACATCACGATCAAGAAGCTGCTGATCCACCGCGGCCACCTTGGCCGAACCAGGAATATAAGACACAAGAGGCGGCGGTGGCCTGCCATAGACGACCTCAAAGGGAGTGGCACGAAGAGCAGACTGGAAGGAGGTATTGTAACAGAACTCTGCCCATGGTAACCACCGAAGCCAAGAACGCGGTCGATCACCTGCTAAACACCGCAAGTACATCACGATGATGCGGTTAGTCACCTCAGACTGTCCATCAGTTTGGGGATGAAATGCCGAGCTGCGCAGTAATCGGACATTGGCCAACTTAAAGAGTTCTTCCCAAAAACTGCTGGTAAACACCGTGTCACGGTCACTAACAATGGAGCAGGGAAATCCATGAAGGTGCACAATAAAAAAAGGGCGTACCCAGTGCAGAGAGCTCCCGCTCTGTGCGGGGTCTGGGGAAGGGTGTTAGTGGCAAGCCTTACCCTCGCCTGTGCAATGCGAGGAGACTGCGACTCGAACCCGGGACCTTCCGGTCACAGGCGGTAAGACTCTACCGCTTGCACCAGGCCCGCCCTTCCCATGAAGGCGCACAATATTATCGAAAAAGGCACGGGCCACTGAACTTGCTGAATATGGATGACTTAAAGCAATGAAATGAGCCATCTTGGAAAACCGATCCACCACAGTAAGGACCACTGATTTCCCGCCAACCCGTGGGAAGCCCTCAACAAAATCCATGGCGATGTCACTCCACACATGTTCTGGAATGGGCAAAAGCTGCAGCAACCCAGCCGGATGTAGATGCTCCGTCTTATTCCGTCGACAAATAGCACAGCCACGAACGAATCACGGACCCGTCGGTGTGCACGAGCATTATAAAAGGATGCCCGAAAACGGTGAAGAGTCTTCTGCGCTCCTTCATGGCTGCCATGCGCCTCCAGCAGTAGACGCGGCCAAAGGGCTGAGGCGTCCGGAATGAAAAGACGCCCGCGGTGCAGCAGCATGTCATCCACTAGCACCCAGCCATCAGGCGCTGTACCAGCAGCCAACTGTGCCCGCAGCTCCTGTGCCTGTGGATCACGTTGGTGCTCCACCCGAAGGTCATCGTAGAGGGCGAATGTTGGGCCTGAAACCGCCCGGACAGCAAGCGCATCCGAATCACGGCGGGACAAGGCATCCGCCACTGTATTCAGCTTCCCTGCACGATACTCGACCGTGAGATCATAACCAAAGAGTTTGGTGACCCATGTGTGCTGCGGAATGGTTGTAAGGCGCTGGTCGAGGATGTACTTGAGACTCCAATGGTCCGTGCGAACCGTGAAAGCACGACCCCGTAAATATGGCCGCCAATGACGTATAGCTTTGACCAAGCCAATGAGCTCCCTTTCGTAAGCCGGTAGCTTGGCATGATGGGCTGCCACTGCCCTACTGAAAAAGGCCACTGCGCCATCTCCTTGATGAAGTACTGCGCCAAACCTAGCCCGAAACGCTTGCTGAAGTCAGGTAGCTGCAGCAGTGGAGCAGACACAAGCGTCGCCTTGAGCTGGAGGAAGGCCGCCTCCGCCTCATCGGTCCAGGAGAAGACCTCCCTCTTGGAGGGCTGTCAATGGTGCAGCCACACCGCCATAACCGGCGATGAACTTGCGGTAGTGGCCGGTGAGCCCCATAAAACCGCGCAAGGCCCGAGCCGAACGGGGACGCGGCCAGGCCTCCACCGCAGCCACTTTATCGCTGTCCATGGAGACTCCATCAGCCGATATGATATGGCCAAGGTATGCGACCGTCGGCTCACCGAAGAAGCATTTGGAGCGCTTGGCGAAGAGGTGGTGATCACAGAGTTGCTGCAGCATAGTTCGTACATGTTGTAAATGTTCAGCCCACGTGAGACCAAAGATTAGTATATCATCAAAGAAAACAAGTACGAAACGCCGGAGGAAGGGCTTCAACACATCATTCATCAAGGCCTGAAAAGTTGCTGGAGCGTTGGACGAGACGAACGACATGACCAAGAACTCGAAGTGGCCGCGATGCGTCCGGAACGTGGTCTTGGCGACGTCCTCGGGGTGCATGCGCACCTGATGATACCCGCTACAGAGATCAATCTTGGTGAAGAAGCGGGCACCTTTAAGTTCGTCGAGAAGCTCATCAACAACTGGAATAGGGAACTTGTCCTTGATTGTGCAATCGTTGAGCGCCCGGTAGTCGACACAAACGCCAAGTGTTGTCCTGCTTGCGGACCAGGAGCACCGGGGAGGAAAAGGGCGATGTCGACTCCCGGATGATCCCCTGGGCCAGCATATCATCACATTGGCGCTCAATTTCATCCTTGAGTAGCTGCGGATACCGGTACGGCCACACCGCCACTGGAGGGGCTCCCGGCAACAAGTGTATGCGGTGGTCATGGCGCCGAACCGGTGGCAGACCATGGGGCTCGTCGAAGATGTCCTTGTAGGACAGCAACAACTCTTCCAGGACTGTGCGGGGATCGGCAACGGCGTTTGCAGCCATGCCACGGCTGCCCAAGCCGCTCCAGTGATGGGAGCGACCATTGAACCAAAAGGCCATCGAAAGGGCGTCGAAGTCCCAGACGATGGGCCCCAAGGTTGGTAGCCAGTGGACGCCGAGGACGAGATCAAACCCGCCCAAATCAAGAGCGAAGCAGTCGATGGAGAAGCGTAAATCGTGGATGAAGACGTCCGTAGCGAGACATACGCCGGGGCTGTGCAACCGATCGCCGTTGGCCACCATCACTGAGAGCCCAGCGCGCTCGGTGACCACCAATCCCAAACGAGCAGCCACCTCAGAGTGGATGAAACTGTGAGTTGAGCCCGTGTCAACCAAAGTTTTGAGCTGAACACCCCCGATCACCACCTGCAACATCATGGAATTAGCAGGCCCAAGGCCGGTGAGGGCGTGTAAGGATATCTCCAGGTTGGTGACGTCTTCACCGAGCGGGTCCTCCTCGCCTTCGCAAGCTCCATGAGGAAGACGCCCTTCGCGGCGCATTTGTGATCTTTGGAATAAGGCTCCAGGCAGAAAAAAACACTGCTCATTCTGCCGCTTCTCTTGCATCTCAGGTTGCGTGAGGCGGCGAAAGCGAGAGCGCGCCACGTCCGTCTTGCCGTCCTGCAGACTGGCACCAGAGCCTGCAGCACTAGATGAAACAGTGGCGTGGTGTGTAGAAGACTTGGGTGCCGCCGAACTGTTGACGGTGCAAGCCTCCACTTGGCGTTGCTCATAAGCCCGTGCCAAGCTCATAGCGTGTTGCAGGTCGACGGGATGCTACAGTTCCACGTCGGAAGCCAGTGGCTGACCCAAGCCACCAGTGTACAGATCGATCTTAGTTCGCGTACTGAGGTGGTCGCAGCGAGAGCATGGCGAGGTAGCGCCGCGAGTACTCCTCGACCGTGCCCGTGCGAAACAGGGCCTTAATCTCCCCGACGGAGTTGGAACAGATGGGTGGCCCAAAGCGGAAGTTAACGAATTCGACAAAGCGCGACCAAGAGACCATGCCGAAGTCGCGCTCCATCTGGTAATACCACTCCGCAGCGGTGCCGTCCAGATGTAGAGAAGCCATCCACACCTTCTCATCCTCTGGAACGCGATGGCCTCGAAAGTAGTTGTCGCACTTGTTGAGCCAAGTCAGAGGGTCTGTTTCGCCGTTGAAGGTGGGAAACGGGATCTTAGGTGGCTGGTGGGGCTCTCGTTGGCCGTCGGGTTCACCGCGGAAGCGGCCACCACGAACGAAGGCGTGGCCTCCGAAGTCAGAATCGCGGCCACCGCGCCGGTAGTCGCGGCCGCGGTCAGTCGCGACCCCCGCGGCCTTCGTAGTCGCGACCGGTAGCGGGTGTCGTAGTCGCGGTCGTGGCGGGCCTCGTAGTCATGGTCGTAGCAGGCCTCGTAGTCGCGGTCAGCGTAGTGGTCGCGACGATCAGAGCGACCGTGCGAGTGTAGATAGCACTCGCGATCGCGTAGAGCCCGGTCGCAGAACTCGGCCCAGGCGCGATCCCGCTCGGTGTCGCGCCTGTCGTAGTCCTCGCGGTCCTCACGGTGGACGCCCCCGTCGTCGCGGTGGACATCCCCGCCGCCGTGCGTGTCTTCCTCGCCCTTGCTGGAATCGGGCTTGCCCTTCTCCACGGGTGCGAGCCTGGAATCGTAGGAGTTGAGGCGGTTGGTGATGGTGGTGAGTTGGCCGAAGATGCGATCCAGCTTTGCCTCGAGGGCCGCATAATCGAAGGGAGTGCCAGACATGGCTGTCGATGCACTCGTGATGGTCTCCGATACCAAATTGATATGGCGCCGGCGGTGAGGTGAGCGGAGAGGAGAGTGGAGGAGGCTGGACTGGGAATTGGAACGCTGAGGGTAGCGAGGAACCTCGGCGGTGGGAGCTTCTCTGGTGACGGCGGCTGAAACGCCAGACGCCACCGTCGAAGGGTAAAACCCCACCCCGATGCACAGGGAGGTTTATTCCTTCTTTGATACCTATTACAATCTCCTAAGGTGCCCCTTTATAGTCCAGGTGCACTTCCATAATTAAACCAATCTACTAATAGAAACCAATCTACTAAAACTCCTCCCTGCCTTATCTAAACAGCCAGCAGCTTATTAGCCACGGGCTGGGCTGAGGCCTTGTTTGGGGCGACGCCTATGCTGGCGGCCCACAAACGAGTCCACAACACTGTTTTATCTTGCCCATCTGCAAGCTGAACAGTAGATAACCTCTCAATCAGTTCTTCCATTATTCCGATGTCTGCTGAGTTGAAGCTTCTTCTGAACTGCAAGTGAACCCTACCACCCTCTAGGGCATCCTCAATGGAGATTTCAGGATTTGCTGCAGATATTGTATAGCTCATAGAATCTGACTTTCAGTGGACAATCATCTAGCCATGTGTCCTCCCAGTATCTAGTTTGCTTGCCACTTGAAACAACCATTCTCCTTCCTCTACTGTGTAATACTCCCACACATCTAGAACACCAGTCCAAAATTGAGACCCCCCTTTCCTTGATTTTAACTGAAAAATACTTTTGTCCCCAAGATACTTCTTCCTAAACAAATTGCAGACTAGACTGCCTTCACCAGTTACAAGTCTATGTATCAATTTACAAAGCAAACAAATATTCATTTGTCTCACATCAGTGAACCCCAGTCCCCAGTCCACCAAAATCTTTGGGTTTGGCTAACCTTCCCACTGACCATGTGGTACTTCCTTTTTTTTCATTTCCTTGCCAAAAGAATCTGGCTCTAACAGAGTCCAGCTGTTGATAATTTCCCTCATAGAGCATATAGACTCCTATTGAATATACTAGAGACAAGATTCTATCAAAATCATCTTTCCACCAGAAGATAGCGTGTCACTTTTCCATGTCCTGACTTCTGAGCCTCCTGACCATTTTTTCATTGACAAAACTTAGTTGAGCCTTTGTAAGCTTGATGTTGCTAACGGGCAAACCAAGGTACTTGATTGGGAGCTGACCAATTTTACAATGTGGTAGGTCTACTAATCTCTGCTTCTCCTCTACATCAACTTCCATGACAAAAACTTCGCTTTTCCCATAATTAATTTTCATGCCAGACATAGCCTCATAGCACACCAAAATTGTTTTGATCACTCTGATATTACCATCCTCCAACGCTAGAAACAACAAAGTGTCATCTGCATATTGGAGACGAGTCACTCCACCGGGGACTAGGTTTGGCACCAAACCAGTTATTTCACAATTTCTCTGAGCAGTTATCAGCATAGTAGATAGAGCTTTCCCTACTAGATTAAACAAGATCGGGGAAAGGGATCCCTTTGCCTTAAGCCTATGTAACTTCTAAAGAACTCTCCTCCCTCTCTCTCTCCATTTACATCCACCGCCACTCTTCCTCCTGAAACCCACTTTCATCACCCACTCAATCCATTTTGAGTCAAAACCTTTCTTCATTACCTCTAAGAACTTCCAGCTCACCTTGTCGTAAGCCTTGTCAAAGTCCAATTTCAGAATGACTTCGGATATTTTCAACTCATGCAAGACCTCGTGTAAGATGACAACCCCATCTAAAATTTTTCTGCCAGGAAGAAAGGGAGTCTGCTGTTTGCCCACCATCTTTCCTGCCACTCTTGTGATTCTTAACATGTGCACCTTTGTAATGATTTTGTAAACAACATTTCCCTTATGGTTGAAGGATCCAAACATAAGAATGTGGCCTTTTGTACTTGGACACTGTTTCTTTGCAATTAGAAAATGCTTGTGGCTTGTGGAAGCATTTATTATTTTGTTGAAAAATTGAAATTCCTGTTTAAACGGAAAATATTTGGATGGTTTTCTTCCCAAGGTTTCTGCTTACTGGCATTAACTTGAAATCTAGGTACCCCAAGTGCTTGCCGTATACGATGTGCCTCTTTCTTTTGTGTGTGTGTGCTTTGACATCTTATATATGTGTTGGCACCATTATTTCATGTGATAAACCTAAAGTGCCTCGTTCCTGTGCCGCTAGTGAAACCCCTGTCCAGATTTGAAGGACCAGTGTGTACACTACACAGCAAAACAAATAATTGTATTGTAGTGCAAATTTAATGACCCAACTTGCATAAGAATAGATGAAATAAAATAGGCTGGGTGCGTTCATTAGGACTGCATATCTTAGTTATTCTGGCACAGGGGCAAACTATAGTTATGTGGGTAGCAATTTGACCTATTTGGGTAGCAATTCTGTTATTCCTTCCATCCTTGATAGTATGGTACCTTCTTCGGTTTACCTTTTAGACTCGTTCTTTATGACTCTTTTGAAGGTGTTGATTATCACCATGTCGATCTGTTGTTTTACATCACATATATTTAATGAGAAATCTTATCAATGCAGAAGCAAAAAGACAGCTTCGTCAGAGATAGAGCTCTAGTCCTACGGGAGTTGCACTCTGCTGCAGAGCAGGAATCTTGCGCTGGGCAACAAGAAATTCTGGAAAGAGAGAGCCTGCCAAGAGCTGAGACATCTATTCATGGAATTGTAACAAACATCGTCAGGTATGACATTGAAGATGAAAAGTTGGCTCCACCCAAGGATGATTTGATGAATCACAGCCACAGCAACCCTGCAAAACGGCACATGGAAGGCACTGATTGCCACTCGCCACTGCCAAAGAAACCGAAGTACTTTTTGAAAGACGAGAAGCTGAACTGTTAAAAGGGTAAAACAGTAGAAGGTAGATAGAGAATGCTGTAGGTTTGTTTATTTTGGTTATTAGGTGAGTTACATAGCATAGATGCATGGGAGGTTCGCATGCTAAAGTTGAACTGTTCTGCTGCATAGGAAAGTTGGCCGACTTTTTGTATGATACGAGCATAGCATAGGTACCTCCTAGGGGAAAAAACTGGTTGCAATACTTGGTAGCATGTTGTAGAGCTCCTTACCCCAGTGAGGCAATGACTGATGATGCTATCCTCTTACCAGTCGGTCTGGTATTTACTGAAGGCATTATTTGTTCACTTTGAGGTCGAGGAAGTATCGCCTCCGATCAAAAAAAAAATTACGCTTTTGACATTCTTTGCCCACCAAAGTCTGATTTAGACGGCTATATTTTGTCCACCGAGTAATATCTAATAAATGTACTTTTTAGGACAAACCTTATGATTTTTATTTGTTCAAACAAAATATTTTGAAAGCTGTTGAAGGTCGAGTTTCAAAATTTTGACTAGAGTTTCTTGAAGAGGTAGTATTTGTGATAGGAATGGATGGAGTTCCACTACCCTTAAGGAAACGTTTCCAATTCAACTGGTAGGTATTGATTATGCATATAACTAGAAAGGTTTTTTAGTCCTATCCTAGATTGGTGGTCTTATTTTTTCTTGAGCTTGACATACCAGCGGCCCTGAACTTGTATTTGTATCTATAGTGAACAACGTAATCTGATCTGAAATGCAATTTGAACATTCACGAACCCTATCTATGCACTTAGCCCAAGGTGAATTTTGCCATTTTTATTTTCATCCCGCCATCATGTCTCCCAAATCTTCTTTGATTCCCCTTCTTCGCATAGCTCTCTATCGACATCAACCCCCTCCCCGCCTCCCCATGGCAGTCGAGTTCATTCTTACTTCAAATCTTGCTGTGGTTCTGGCAGACCTTTCCGGCCCCGAACTTTCGGCGGGGCCACAGCTAGGCATCCAGCCAAAAAAAAAACTCGGCCTACGGTGGGCAAATAGCCCTTGCAGTTTTGCGTTAGGAAGAAAACCTCTCACGCAGGCTGAGGAAACCCTCGAACCGCATGCCCCGCCCTCACACAGGGGCCCGTAACCCTGTGAGTGGGCCGAAACCTTTTTACCTGTGCTTGGAGACGTAGGACAGGCGAGGAGGTTTTTTTTTTCTATACAAACAACACATTACCGCAGCTGTGCCCGCGGCAGCCGGGAGTTAAACTCCCGACCAGGGCCTTTTCACGACAGGGACGGAACCACTTGAGCTAACTCTCGCTCGCTAGGCATCCAGCCAGACCCTCCTTTCAACTCCTATACCAGCGCATGGGCAGTCCTAGTTAATGATAGGTAGCACACGCCTGACTGTTATGGTGGATTCTGCTGCTGCTACAGTTCTTAGCAGCGTAGCTCAATTTGCAAGCATTTTACAGCAACAACTCAAATCTTTTGCACAATAGGTGACAACCCCAGCATGACATTTGGCAAGAGCGTAAAGCGGGCAACTTAACTACCACTACTCCATCAAAGCAAACCAACAAAATAAAATAGAAATGCTATACAACACACATATGTTTTAGCAAAAAAAACACATGGATTTTCTCTCTCTTTCCCTCCGTTATGCTGACGCCGCGCAACGCACGCACGCGTCCAATCCCGCCCTGTCGGTGTAGAAAGTGACCAACTAGTAAATATTTGTAGTTTTGCTGTACGTTGTGATCGGAGGTAGCCTAGCACTCAATGACACAGGATTTATACTGGTTCAGGCAATGTGCCCTACGTCCAGTCGGGGTCGGTCGGTGAGTTTATTCTTGAGCCCAGGTGCTCGAAGTCTGTAGTGGGATTACAAACGAGAAGGAGAAAGGAGGGGGTATACAAGAGGTTCGGAAGGCTCCGACCGGAAGGGTTGCGGCCAAAACTCGGTGGTATTGCGGTTGTAAGGGGTTGGTGTCGATCTAGTGAGTCTGAGCTTGAAGAAGTCGATCTCTCTTGGTTGGAGAGAACGCATCCCCTTTTATAGATGAAGGGGATGGCTTTATAGGTGAGAGGGGGGAGTACATATATTTCTAAGCCTTGCTGCCTACGGTGATGAAAACTGGATAATGGTTGAAGCCTCCCAATACTGTCGATATCGCTGTAGGATGTCAGATGTGTAGGGGGGTCGAGATATCTTCTTTAGGAAGGATGGACGCCGGTACCTGCAAACACTTCTGGATGCCTGGTGGCATGTGAGGAGCCGTGCTATGTTCACTCGGTATGGCAGATCCTAGAGCCCATACCGCAATCGGTGTCCAGAGACACGCGGAGGGGGCTTACCATATGGGAGTTTCTAGCGACCCCTACAATACTTTGTGTTAGGGTGGCTGCAGAGCACTGCTTTGTGCAGGGTATGGTCCCTGGTACAGTGGTTTTGACTTGTGAGCCATGCCTTGCCTTTCTTCGCACGCCTTCTGGTTCTTTCTGAGCGGGCGTCCCCGGTCGGATGGTCCCCAGTCGGAGAATAGCGATGAGCATGGTTTTCTATGAATCCTGGTCGAAGACACGGGGTCAGAGTCGGAGGCGGTCCTCGGATCAGGCTTTCCGAGTGGAGGCCATGTGGCGGCGGCCGGGGTCTGACGCTAGCGCTCCGATCGGAGAGGCCGTTCGGAGCTGGCCTGAGCCTGAGCTAGTGCTCCGGTCGGAGAGATGGGCCAAAGGCGGCCTGGGCCTGAAGCGAGTGCTCCGGTCTATTGAGTTCAGATTCTTGGGCCGGTCCAAAAGAAGAAAAGGTCGTTCTTCTGGGCCGAGCCCTGGCGTGGAAGCCGGTCCCCGAGGGACCCTGGGTTTATGAACCCGACAGGAGCCCCCGAGCCCCTAGGCGATTCAGACAGAATCATCTGGGGGATTTTTGTCTTGCAGGTGGGTGTGCGTGAGCGCACCCGCGGGTGTAGCCCCCGAGCCCCAGGCGGTTCGGGCCGAACCGATTGGGGGTGTTGTCTCAGCAGGCGTGTATGCATGTTTTTTAGTTTGAGATGGAATTTTGTTTAACCATGGCGTCGTTGTGCAGCCGAGGTGTTTTTAAGCACGAGGATTGGATTGAGATAGAACTTAATGATCCCGGTGTCGGTGCGCGCCGGGGATCGGACGAGGAAGTTTTTAGTTTTTGAAACAAGCCCTGGCGTCGGTGCGTGGCGTGAACAGAAATAACTTAGTTTCGGATGCAACAGAGTTTGATCTTTGGTGTCGGTGCGAGCCGTGGGATCGGGTAAGGTGGAGTCGCGAGTAGACCCAGGCGTCGGTGGTCGCCGTGGATTGAAAGAGTTAGTTTTAGTTAGTGAAGCCGTCTGAAGCCGTTACGCGAGTTAAGGAGTCGCGGTCCCAAGCCGTAGCCGGATGTCGCCTATCCCGTCGACGCAAATTAAGGAGTCACGGACCCAAGCCGTAGCCAGATGTCGCCTATCCTATCGACGCGAGTTAAGGAGTCATGGTCCCAAGCCGTAGCCGGATGTCGCCTATCCCGTCGACGCGAGTTAAGGAGTCGCGGTCCCAATCCATAGCCGGATGTCGCCTATTCTGTCGACGCGAGTTAAGGAGTCGTGGTCCCAAGCCGTAGCCGGATGTCACCTATCCTGTCGACGCGATTTAAGAAGTCACGGTCCCAAGCCATAGCCAGATGTCGCCTATCCCGTCGATGCGAGTTAAGGAGTCACGGTCCCAAGCCATAGCCGGATGTCGCCTATCCCATCGACGCGAATTTGGAGTCGTGGTCCCATGGCGTTTAAACCCCCGAGCCTTGTTGGGCCTTCGTGGGGGCTGTGAGTCATTTTTGCGCTACCCCATCCGGTTCCTCACAACCGGAGGGGCTGAGTTTCGTCGCCTATCCCGATCGCTCGGGCTCGAAGACTAGCTCGGTGAGCTCGCTAACGGGTGTGATCGAGTGGAATTCGGGTCCGTCGTTCGTGATGGGGTCGGCATAGCCCTCTTGTGGCATTCCACTACTCCTTTACCTGTAGCCCAACAGATGCCTAGGTCGTTCCATAGACCGACCCAGGTGGCCTGACGGCCTCTCCCTCGATGGAGATTCTGTGGGCTTGGCGAGAGGTTCAGGATCGAACGAGAAGGTTGAGATGACCCGGTTTGCCAGACCGGGCGAAGGCCGCATGATGCTCATCTACGGTTTTCTCCCTTGGCTCTGTTTGGTTGCTCATGTTGAATGAGGCAAGCCACCGCTTCGTGGCGCAACACGGAGCGTTTTGGTGCATTTCGCTGCACGTGCGATGCTTAGTTCTCGAGCCCCCGGGCGGTTCATGCCCTAACCGTCCGGGGGGTTCAGACGTATGAGATGAATGCGCGTATGGATGTATGAATGATTTGTAATGAAATAGAGGGGCTTTGATGGTGTTTTACCTTGAAGACTGGAGCGACGGGGTTCGTCGGGCTCCAGTCGGAAACGTCCGTCCGGGACCTGCGCTTGTCAATCGTGGGTTAGCCCTTGCGTGAATAGTTTTTATGTTTAATGAACATATGCTTACCTTGATGACCTGAGAGACGGGGTTCGAAGAGCTTCAGTCAGAAATGTCCGACCAGGACCCATGCTCGTCATTCGAGATGGAGTCAGCATGGCTCACACGGGGCGCCCCTTCGCTTCCTACCTGTATCTCAGGTGCTTATCCTGAGTGAATCGATCGACTCAGGAGGGTCTGGTTGTCTCCCGGCGGAGATTTCGTGTGGTGGGGCCTACACGACTGGAGTGACGGAGTTCGGAGAGCTCCAGTCGGAAACGTCCGACTGGTACCTACGCTTGTCAATCGTGGGTTAGCCCTTGTGTGAACTATTTGTATTAATGAACACATGCTCACCTTGGCGTCCTGAGAGACGGGGTTCGAAGAGCTCTAGTCGGAGACGCCCGACTGGGACCTGTATCTCAGGTGTTTATTCTGAGTGAATCGATCGACTTAGAGGCCGGTTGATCTCTCCCGACGGAGATTTCGCTGTTGGGTCTCTCTAGATCTAGCCTGGGGAGACGGGGAGTCGTTCGTGTGTGGTGGTGCTTTGGTTTTCGTGCCCGGCGCACGGTAGTGGTTGATCGTGCGGTAGTGGTGGGCCATGGCCAGGCCACGTCCTACCTGATTAGGAGCTGTTTCATCGTGCTGGGCATGTCCCGTCGGTCAAGGGGTGTCCCATCTGCATTAAATGAAAAGAGAGAGAGTTTCTCACCCCGCCGCTTTGCCTTCCTGATCGGCACGCCCTTTCCTAACCACCGCTCCCTTTCCTTTAAGTAGGAGAAGAGAGAGGGTGTTCGCCTCGTTCTTTTACCTGTTCGTCGTCTGCCATCGCCACCTTTCTTTTTCCTCCTCGTCGAGAGTGTTCCTGAGAGCTGTGGAGGTTTCTAGGAAAGGAAGGGGGAGAGAGCGAGGGAGAAGAGGAGAACTCACTGGAATGTCAGACTGGAGGTCGTCCACCGTGAGGGCGTCGGTGCTAGAGGTGTTCGTCGCGAAGGGGTTCCTGCCGCCACGGGAGGTGGTGCACTGGAGGGTCCCCGGGAAGGAGGAGGAGTTCCCACAACCTTGTCCCAATGAGGTGGTGTCTTTCCTTACCTTCCACGAGCGCGGGTGAGGATACCCCGCGCATTGGTTCCTGCATAGGCTCCTCAACGAGTGGGGTCTAGAACTACAGCACCTCAATCCAACGGGGGTGCTGCACATCGCTGGCTTCATCACTGTTTGTGAGGCTTTCCTCGAGATGGAGCCACACGTGGACCTCTTCTGGCTCTTCTTCTCCGGGAGAGCGATGGCGGACTAGAGTTCGGCCGAGATCGCTCCGGTCGGAGGCTTCGCCCTGTAGAGGAAGCCACGCATGGGAGGCTCGTATCCTGTGTACTCCCCATGTGATTCCAACCGAAGATGGCATGGGGAGTGGTTCTACATTAGGAATCCGGCGGGGGCGTCGTTTCCGGCGTTTACCAGCGGGAGGCCGGTGCAGCAGAAGAGTTGGTCATGGGGCTGCGCCCACACGGAGAGGCACAAGTTGGAGGTCATCGAGGAGGAGCTACGGAAGCTCATAAGGGATAGCCTTGATGGGGTGTGGGTGTTCCACACCCTTTACCGCCGCTGGGTCGCGCCGTTGGTGGAGAGGACGCACCCGATGTGGAAGTATGATGGCCGGTCGGACCTCTACCGCGCGTTGCCGGAGGAGCTACCGGACGATGAGATCTGGAGTCACATCGGCCGAGTGCTGCAGCTGAGGCCTAACAAGATGGTGGTGGAAAAACCCATACCGTTTAATGCCTCGATCATGCCCTCACCGGTATTCTCCCTCACTTTGCTCATGCTTTTTCCTCTTCCCCTCTTCCTTTTTGATTTTGGTTCATTTGTTCCATAGGGGCTTGGGTGGTACAAGTCCCGGCCACACCTTCCCAAGGAGGCGATGGGTCGGGACCGGCAGGCTACCCAGAAGGAGGCGGTAGACGCTCGGAAGAAGAAGAGAACCAAGGAGGTTCAGCGGAAAGAAGAGAAGAAGAAGGAGGTCGCCTGGCGCGTGAAGGCCGGGAAACATAGGAGCGATGTCGAGTCAGAACTCACATCGGATGATCCTACGGATCTAGACGACACGGTCTTCTCTGACGAGGAGGAGAGTCGGGAGGTCGTCGTGACCTCGGTGGTGCGTTGCGACCCCGTGGCAACGTCTGCTGGTGGGGAGCAGGAGGCCACACGGCGCGCCAAGGTTCCTACGTTGAAGAAGCGTGCGGCTAGCGCGAACGCCGTTGGCGAGCGAGCGGCAAAGTGGATGCGGTCACCGCGCCCCTCGGCAGTGTTGCCAGCTCCACCGTTGCCTATGGCGGATGTGGCTGGACGAGCCGGGCGGTCCGAGGAGCGGCCCGGTGAATGTGCGGCGACGGGACCGGTGCCGACGCTGAACTTGTGGCCGGAGGAGGCCCCGCCCGCCGTGAATGCGGCCGAACAGTTCAGGCGGTCTGAGGGGCAGACTGGCGCCCAGTCGATGTGTGACTCACAGTCGGGGGACGCCCTGGCCGCTGCTCTGGTCGAGGAGCCTCGAGCAAGAGGTCATGGCGATCCACAGGCCGGGCAGGAGCAGGTTGGGTCGGCTCCGACCCCATCTGAAGTGAGGGGGCGCAGGTCGCAGTCCAGGAGCGGTCCTCATCCTGTGGGCGCATCAAGGTCGGGGTCAGCCTTTAGAGTTGTGCCGCTCACCACCCGGTATGTCTTTCTCCGTTTTCTTTTGGTTTTTTTCTAGCTGAGCTTTTTGTTGGAGTGTGAATGACCCATACCTTCCGTCAGTGGCTTGGGAATGTCAGGGATGAGTATTGCCCCAACTGCCGTGTAGGAGACCTAGAAGCCTGTTCTGCAGCGTGTTGCGGCGGCAAGACCTTCCGTTCTAGGGATGGTGCCCTCTGACTCGGCTGTCGAGGAGGCAGCGGCTGTGGCATTAGTGTTAGCGGCGATCCCGGTGCCGATGGTAGCGGTGGCGTCAGAGGTGACTCTCGCGGCGGAGGTAAGGGAAACCGAGCTTCCTACCTTGTCGGGTAGAGGGTCGCGTGGCTCGCCCTTGCCGTCGGAGCCGAAGGTGCCGAGGGAAGACGTGGCCGGACCAGGGTTAGGACGCTCGGCGGCGGCCCAGGTCGATGAGGTGGTGGAGATCCCGTCTGATGACGAGGCGGATGTCCCAGCAGAGCCGTCGGTGCCGTTGCAGCAACCCGCCGGTGATGTCACGGCGGAGCCGTTGGTGCCGTCGCGGAGCCTGGCAGTGGTCCGGTCGGTGGCTGGGACCTCTGGCGGGCTGATGGTGTCACCGTGGGACTTGGCGATGGCACAGTTGGAGGCTGGGCCCTCCGGCAAAGTGCCGGAGGGTGACTTAGAATGGCCCTGCCCTGAGCACCTAGTGAGCACGCGGTTCGTCCTTCGGGACTCTCGAGAGCATCAGCACTAGGACATCTTCGGAGGGCAAGGGCATGTCATGGTATCAAAACTCACCAAGCTGACCGTGCAGCTTGAAAGCGCCCGAAAGCAGGCTTTGTTTGCCCGGCAGTTGGTTGAGGGCGACATGCAGCTCATGGCGGAGGTGAGTTTCTAGTACTAGTCTTTTACCCCTGAATCCCTTGTCGGTTGTTTTTAGCATGCTTACCTTTCATAGGAGATAAGGAAGACGTCGTCCCGCAAGTCCCACTTCCTCTGGTCGGAGTACGCTCGGATGGCTGAGCTCGAGTGTCGGGTGGAGTCCGCTTGCCGTGAGTCCCGGGACCAGGTGGCCGGGGCGGCCGCGGCGTGGGCAGAGGAGCAGTGTGCGGAGGAGCAGGCGACTATGGCCGAGCAAGGGCTCGAGGCGGCAAGGGCCCGCCAGGCGGAGACTGAGGCGGAGTTGCGGGCGTCCCTGGCAAACACCGAGGTGGCGCTTCAGGAGGCCTTGGCGGCCCTTGATCCGGAGTGCGCCGCCCTAAAGTCAGCGGAGAAGGCCTTGGAGGTGGAGCGGAGGGCTCGGTTGAAGGCGGATCGAGAGATGCGCGTGCTCCGGGGCCGGGTGATGGAGACGGAGGACGTGAGTGCCCGGCTACATGAGCAGGTGGCCCAGCTGCGCGAGCAGGTGGCTCAGCAAGCGGAGGATCTCTCCACCCTTGAGGCTTCTCACGTCGGTATGTCCCCTTTTTGTTTTTTCTTGTGTTGGCTTTTCCCTTAGCCTGTTTCTGAGCTCGTTGCTCTTCTCGCAGAGCTGGGCAGAAAAGTGGAGGTGCTAGAGCGGGACCTAGAGACGACCAAGGCGATGCTTGGCCAGCGTATGGAGGAGCTGGCCAAGTCCCATGAGGAGCGTCGTGCTCTTGAGGGGGATCTCGACCAGATCCACAACGTTGCCCAGCACGTCGTTTCGGAGATCTTTGGGTCAGCGCCGAGCACCAGCGCACCCACCGTCCAGTTAGCAGAGGTCTCAGGGGAGGTCTAGGATCTTATCAGATCCGGGCTGTTCTATGGAGCATCGTGGGTGCTGACCACGGTGGGGACGCACCATCCGCACCTGGACTTCGCCACCATATGTAGCGGATACGCTGAAGGCATGAGCATGGCGGACATCCAGTCGATCAGGGAGCGCTTGCTGCTGCACGCGTGGTCGGTGGCAGATCAAGTCTCCGCCGAGTGGGTGATGGACGTCCATCGTGAAGACCTAGGCAAAAGCTAGAGAGGATGCTGCAGAGCTCTCAGATGGCGAGGAGCCTGGGCCGAAGGTGAATGTCGCCTCGGTTTTGGTCGAGCCAGATGCCGTGCCGTCGGGAAGTGAGCAGCTCACGCCTTCATCGGTTGCACCATCGTCGGATGTCGCCGGGTCAGCCCAGTAGCATGTCAAAATATAATAGTAGTTAGTAAATGTAGGAAGTTTTAAGTTCGTGGGGAAGCCCCCGTGTAAGACGTTTCGTGGTGTGTTTTAATGACTGCAATCGGTTTTTTGCTTTTGTAATGGAGTTGCTCCGTTCGGGGAAGCTTGTTCCCTTTCGTTCCTTAGTTCTCCCTTGGCATAATTTTGTTTTAAATTTCTTTCTCTCTCGTACCTACCCGTTTGTTCCATGGGCTGCAACTTTACAAGCCCGAGGCATGGCCCACGAGGCTCGGTCGGTCGTAGCCGTAGGAAAAGGCGGGGTGCGATCAGTCAGAATGTTCTAAAGCAAAGTTACGTAAGGTAAAACAAAGAAACGAACTACCCTTTTACTCAGGTAGGAAGGAGTTTCTTTATACAAAAGCAAAAGAGTACTTAAGGTAAAAAACAACAAAGGGGTAGTAGAGCCCCCTGGTGGAGCCCCCAAGCGCTCTGAGCCGAACAGTGTTCGGGTCGGGGTGCTCTTGTAGGAGCGTTCGCTAAGTAAGGTAAGACTGAAACTTAGGAAAAGAAGAGACATAGCTGTTCCAAGGTCCACGGAGAGGGCGTCGTCATCGTCGTCCTTCAGTTGGTGCTTCCCCGTCTTCTTCCTCCTTTGGCCTGCCGGCCTACCTCAGCAGGCGCCTGAGGAGCTGGCAGTCCTTGTAGAGATGGTTGATGAGATAGTTGTGGTTGGTGCACTGGCTCTCCATGAGATCGTGGAAGTGGCCCGGAGGGTCTTGCTGGGGCTGAGTGCCCGCGTAATCTATCGCGGCGGCCAACGCGGAGTTGGCCGGTTGGTGGTGATCCTTTCTGTTCTTTTTTCCCCTCTGCGTGGAGGGGCCCTCGTCTTGATACTGGCGCCTGGCCTTACCTTTGTCGCGGCCCCCGTTGAAGCACGGCGAAAAAGGCGCTTGCTGGGGGTGTTGGACAAAGGTCCATGGTTCTAGGCTGTCAGGGCTGGGACTCCGGTCGACGCTGCGTGCATCTTGGTTCGGCCCGAGCCACGCATAGATGGGCGGTCGGCACGGGGCAGTCGTCAAGTCAAGATGAGGAGCGGTTGTGGCTTCTTGTGCCGCAATCGGTGGTTGTGGCGATGACAAGGTGTAGTGCCCCATCTGCTGCGTCCCTGTTCCCCGGACGGGGAGCAAGGTCGCGAGTCGGCGTCGCGACATAGAGCACTCTGCTTGTTGAATGGCGGCGGTCTCCAACAGTGCCCGGAGGTTCTAGTGGATTGCTCGTCCACGAGGGTCGTTCGGCTCGGGCAGGTCACACAGGAGCATTGCCGCGGCGGCAACGTTCTGACTGGCCCGAGCGAACTGCAGGGGGTTGGTCCCCCGAACTAGGGCATTGCACTGGGGCTGACGGGCGCGACCCCGAGCGTCGCTCGCCGGTTTATGCGCATGGGACGCAGTGTGGTGTGCCGAGCGCGTTGGTGTAGTTGGTGGCTGATGCGGCCACTGTCGTCGTAGATCCTCCTCGTGCTCACGTGTGAGCTCGGGGGTCCCTGCGTGGGGGCCCGGCGGGGCGTGGGTCCGGAAGGACTCCGTTACCTCCAGCGACTGTTCCGGGACGTCCGCCACAGCGTACTCCCGGGACCGACGGTGGCTAGGCGCCACGTCGCCGATGCTGGAGCCGTCACTCCCAACGTCGTCGTCCATGATGTCGAGGAAATAGGTGGGAGCATAGCTCACCATCCCCACGAACTCAGACGTGAGGGGGTGCGGTGCCAGCACCTTTTGGAGTCCCTGGGCGTATGCGTCCGCGGAAGACGCAAGGCCATAGGGGAACCGGCCGTATGGCGGCTGCGATGGGGACAACGGTAACCCACCGGGTATTTGGCGGAAGATAGAGCGCAGTAAGTAAATAACAGCATGTATATTACTCACAACATGGTTTGAGCAGAGAGTTTGCTTGGAATGAAGCACAGATGCCGCGCCGTCGAAGTCGCGCGTCCCAGAGTCGATGGAGGACGTCCCTCCGACGGGTGCCGGGTCACGAGCCTCCTCGCGGAGGTGGAGTACGCCGAGCCGGTTGACGACGAAGTCCAGGCTCCCAAAGCGGAAGACCTAGAATGGCTCGAAGATGGGTGGAACCCGCATCCCGGCGGGCGAGAGTGCGGGGAACTCCAGCGAGCCAAAGCGAATCGTATCGCCCGAGCCCGCCACGGTGGGGGTGGCGGAGAAATGGGCCATCCGATTACCAAAAAAGTGTTGAACGTACAGCGTCTTCCCCACGGACGGCGCCAACTGTCGGTGCAGAAAGTGGCCAACTAGTAAATATTTATAGTTTTGCTGTACGTTGTGATCGGAGGTGGCCTAGCACTCAATGACACAGGATTTATACTGGTTCAGGCAACGTGCCCTACGTCCAGTCGAGGTCGGTCGGCGACTTTATTCCTGAGCCTAGGTGCTCGAAGTCTGTAGTGGGGTTACAAACGAGAATGAGAAAGGAGGGGGTATACAAGAGGTTCGGAAAGCTCCGACCGGAAGGGTTGCGGCCGGAACTCGATGGTACTGCGGTTGTAAGGGGTTGGTGTCGATCTAGTGAGTCTGAGCTTGAAGAAGTCGATCTCTCTTGGTTGGAGGGAGCGCATCCCCTTTTATAGATGAAGGGGATGGCTTTACAGGTGAGAGGGGGAGAGTACAGATATTTCTAAGCCTTGCTGCCTACGGTGATGAAAACTGGATAATGGTTGAAGCCTTCCAATACTGTCGATGTCGCTGTAGGATGTCAGATGTGTACGGGGGGTCGAGATATCTTTTTCAGGAAGAATGGACGTCGATAACTGCAAACACTTCTGGATGCCTGGTGGCATGTGAGGAGTCGCGCTATGTTCACTCGATATGGCAGATCCTAGAGCCCATACCGCAATCGGTGTCTAGAGACACGCGGAGGGGGCTTACCATATGGGAGTTTCTAACGGCCCCTACAATACTTTGTGTCAGGGTGGCTCTAGAGCACTGCTTCGTGCAGGGTATGGTCCCTGGTACAGTAGTTTTGACTTGTGAGCCATGTCTTGCCTTTCTTCGCATGCCTTCTGGTTCTTTCCGAGCGGGCGTCCCCGGTCGGATGGTCCCCAGTCGGAGAATAGCGATGAGCATGGTTTTCTATGAATCCCGGTCGGAGACACGGGGTCGGAGTCGGAGGCGGTCCTCGGATCAGGCTTTCCGAGTGGAGGCCGTGTGGAGGCGGCCGGGGTCTGACGCTAGCGCTCCGATTGGAGAGGCCGTTTGGAGCTGGCCTGAGCCTGAGCTAATGCTCCGGTCGGAGAGATGGGCCGAAGGCGGCCTGGGCCTGAAGCGAGTGCTCCGGTCTGTTGAGTTCAGATTTTTGGGCCGGTCCAGAAGAAGAAAATGCCGTTCTTCTGGGCCGAGCCCTGGCGTGGAAGCCGGTCCCCGAGGGACCCCGGGTTTATGAACCCGACACGCCCGCTCCGTCGCTATTTGCCAACTGCCATCTGATTGCCAACTGCCAACTGCGATCTGACTGCCAACTGCGATCGAGTGGCCAGTCGAAGCAAAGCGATCGAAGCGAATCCGGCTCCAGTAGGCCTCTCCTCCTCCTCTGCGATCTATGATTTGTCCTTTCATAGAAAAAAAATTGTTTCTTGTGATCTGTGGATCTGTGATATTGTGATTTGTGATTGTCTGGAGGTAGAAGAAGACCGGAGGTTAGAGTTAGAATAAGGGTGGAGGCTGTTGGATCTTAATTCTATGGTGCAAAAAAAATTCATAAAACTGCATAAAACAAATGGTTGTTCAGTAGACATACTCAAATAAAAACGCTACTTTAACTACAAGACATTCCATCGTCCATCCCTCGCTCCTCAGGAATCAGGATTACTGTATGTCACCAAAAAGCTCCTCAGTAGCATTCTTCAAAGTCGACTGCCGGTCAGTTTCTCTCCGCGAAGGCCACTGCTCAATTGGACGAATTACCAGATTCCTTGGGTTCTCTCAATGGAACCTATATTGGAATAAAAGAAGAAACTGAGCAATGTTTCAATGGTTTCACAATGGCTTCCAAAAGCTCCATTAACAAATCATAAAAAAAAAACTTTGAAGTTATTCTATTCTTACAGGTCCGGTCATTCATTACCTTGCCATCAGATATTGTATTATATTTTCTTGGCAGAAGTTTTATCCTTCTCTGTGACAAATGCCTAGGAACCGCCATGGACAATGCTCTACTTTGAAGAGGCTTCTCAGCAACCTGCAAAACTGTAAGAAGTTGCAATCAATCACCCCTTCATATGTGGTACCTGGCTACCTGCTTATGGCACCTTTAGTACCACACCTTCCTAATTAACAACCACGATCTTGCTACTATCTCTACTGTCCACCTACTTCTACATAAAAGGGGCAGACTCAGTGCCAGAGGCTTCCACATAAGTGGGGTCTGGGGAAGGGAAAAACCGAGGCAAGCCTTCCCCCGCAAAATCTACGGAGAGGCTACTTTGAACCTACGACCTGGTGACTCAGTGAGATAGCTCTCACCACTCCACCTACTTCTACATAAACAATTGAAAATGCTTAAAACTAACCGGCAAACTTGATATCCCATATTGAACTGATGGTGAAGATCCACCATTCCCAATAGACATCTGAGGCATTGCTGGAAGCGTCCCAAACGGATTTGAAACAGGAGCAGGCTGCATGACCATACTGGACTGGCCAGTTCTGTGAAAAATGCAACAGGACACACCATGTTAAACTGAATAATGTATTACTTTAGTAAAAAAAAAAAACATAAGGTCACCAAAACTCATTTGTGAATTGTGGGATAATTATGATCTCTGCCAAAACCATGCTCTTAGACTATACAGATATAAAATAACAATCTGGCAGTCCCATGGCATCAAATATAAGCTAGTCTCCATGAACCATCAAGTTTTTTTCATTCTTTGACTACACCGTACTCCACATTAGACTGATCGTAATATTGTTTTACCTTCACCTTGTTATAACTAATCAGTGTTTTAATCCATCAAAAAGAAATTACTAAATAGGAAAAGAATAATCAAGCGCATTTGAGAAATAGCAGTAGATCATACGGCCGTCCAATCAAGGCCTGATTCGTAGTGTTGGAAAAACCAGGGAATCCACCTGTAGAAACTGCTGTATCCATGCAGGCATGCATTTGAACATAAGTTAAGCCCAAATTAGTCTTTGAAGACAAATTATAAAAAGAAGAGAAAGGTGTAAATATAAAATACTGACCTGGTTGAATCGGAGGTTGGAAGGGGAACATGTTTGAAGATTGAGCAGCGGCAGATGGCTGAAATGTTGGCTGAATCATTAGAAGCAAAATAAATTAAGTACTAATAAATAAGAAATGATAACAAGAATCTAGTAAGCATGGTTATTAAGGTGGTAAGGCAAGGCGTGGCGAGCCACCCTTTTCAGTCGCCTAGTTGTCGTCTAAGGCGAGGCAAGGCGACACCATATGAATATGAAGAACTTCAGAGCTGCAGTATGGAGAAGGTAGGAAAAGGAAATTAAAAAAGAAAAGAAAGGGGAAAAACTAAGAAAGCCCAGCCCAAGAGACCACCAAAAAGCCCATGCAACCTTCCCTGAGCAAGGCCTAGAGCGCCAATCCCCCTCCCGAGACCCCTTCCATCAGGCGGCGAATCGATCTCTCCCTCCCTCCCCCTCCCGTTCACATCTGTTGCTGCCTCCGTGGCACCTCTACTCCGGTCCTCCCCGCCTCTTCCCCTCACCTTCTCCAATGCTGGTGCCGCCCCCTTCCAGATCCCTCTCCACTCTGTGCAGATCGAGAGCTGCTGGCCTGCTGCTGCCCCCCTCATATCCCTGATGCTGCAGTTGGCCCGTGAGGAAAGCTAACATGGCCAAGGGAGCCGATGCGGATGGGGCGGAGATAGCCTTCCCTGAATCATGCTGGTCCTCCTCTAGTTCTTCCTCTTTCTTCTCCCTCCCCTACTCTCTTGTTTTGCTGGATTTTGGTCGTGGCGACGGGAACGCCCACGATTTTTTACCGCCTGGATGCCTAGGCAACGCCTTAAAAACCATGCTAGTAATAAAATATGAGGACAAAATGACAAAGGATGCGTACTGTTGAAAAAAGTGAAGGCCCGCTGCTGCTAAACAGATTGCCAGGATTAGTTGAACCGAATAGGCTCCCAGAGGAGAAAGCCGGTGTACTTGATATTGGTTGAGCAAATGATGAGGAAAATAGTGGGGCTGATTGAGTGTTAGCTAACGATGAACCAGTGCCGAATGGACTTGGATCATTCGTCATTGATGTGCCAAATAACGACGATGTACCAGAAGCAGGATTGGTATTTCCAAATAATGATGGCGAAGTACTTGCTGGAAATGTAGAAACACCTGTTTGCCCAAACATTGTGGTACTAGTGGATGATGTGAATGGGCTCGAAGATGCATTGTTAAATGAGGTGTTGAATGGTGAAGTACTAGTTGGAGCAGGCTTAGGAGCAAATGGATTGATTGTTGAAAATGGGTTTGTGGCAGGCGGGTTAAATGGATTGCTTGTCGGAGCAAAAGCATTCTGTTGTGATGATGGAAAGCTAGGTGCCGCTGCTGGAGTTCCAGAAGGGTTTGGTCCACCTGCAAGTACAAATATTAAGAGTGTTGCATATGTTTCAAAAGAAAAAATTACAATTTACATGGACCAAAGAAATCCAGCAATAATATAATAAACAATTAATAAAGGGAATAGCAGCATGTTTTATTTGTCAATTCTATTCAGATTTCAAGGTGTATCATAAGCCAGGGTATAACACACTGGTCAGTCCAGCTCATGCAAAAACAAGCATGACAACACAATACATGGAAGTAAAGTATGGTTTAAAGGGGGTTTGCAAATCAAGCAAAATCCTTGACCCCCAAACAAACAATTTTCCTCACCCTTGTCTCCACGCTGATAGTCTTCCAACCTCAATTCTTCGTGACTCTTGTCTTTGTATTCAGGCATCGCTGAGATTTTGCTGTGCACGGTTAAAGCGTTCGAAACCCCTAATCATTTGCTCCAATCCCCAAACCCACTTCGCTACGCCTTAGGGGGTCCATTAGGCTACTAAAACAAGCCATAATACTTCACTATTCCTTAACCCAATCTCTCGCGATAAATTGTTAAACATAGCAGTGTCTAACTGTCGACAGATTTGAAATTTTCTGAGTGTTAGAGCTGAATTGGATTTCCAATTGCGATCTCTAAGCTAATGGAAATATTAGCTAGCAATATCATTTTTCGACCGTGAGTATTTCATTGTCATCTATAAAGTTTGCACTTCAAACCCACATACATGTCCTATGGCCTTTTTGCTTAATAAAAATTGGTTTTAAACCCTAAGTGATATAACATGACTAATGAATTAACTTTTGTTTTGCACTTCCATTGATCGTTTTGAGTTACGGAAATTGATCTACACTCTTTATTACATGCATTAACACATAAACATGATGCTTATAACATGTTTTAGTAAATGATTTATAGTGTAACACCGAGGGTGTTACAGTTCACGCGCTAATTGGCATCACACGTCAAACCCGCAACCGGGTGCCGCACAACCAACACAAGATGAGGATCACACAAGCACGAGCAATCCATTAGAGTATCTTTTGGCTCTCCGTCGGGGAAAGGTCAAAAACCCCTCACAATCACTATGATCAGAGCCGGAGACAAGCACCTTCCTCCGCTCGACGATTCTCGCTGCTCCAAGCCATCTAGGTGGCGGCAATCACCAAGAGTAACAAGCGAATCCCACAGCGAAACACGAACACCAAGTGTCTCTAGATGCAATCACTCAAGAAATACACTTGGATTCTCTCACAATCTCACAAAGATAATGAATCAATGATGGAGATAAGTGGGAAAACTTTGGCTAAGCTCACAAGGTTGCTATGTCAATGCAAATGGCCAAAAGGGTGAGCTTGAGCCGGCCAAACACCTTATATAGAGGTTCCATCGAAATAGAGTCATTGGGCTCATAGAGCAGTCCACTGCGCATTGACCGGACGCGCAGGTCAGGGTGATCGGACGCACCTAGGCCTGCGTCTAGTCCTCGGATGCTTGCCACGTGTCACTATGGTTAAACCGCGACCGCCTGATTCCAACGGTCGACTTCTACCACGCCAGCGCCTAAGAGACGACCGAACGCGCCGATCGCGCCAGTTCTTCTTCGCACGCGCCAAGGCCAAGCCTTGGCCGGACGCGCTGCTCCCCGTGGCTGCCCGGCGTCAGATCACTTCCAGAGAGCTCCCTGAGCGGCAAAACAGTGACCGGACGCGTCCGGTTTCCCGCGAGCGGACACACGACAGCGTCAGGTCTTCACCGCTCTCTCTCAGCTGCTTACGTCACCGTACGTCAGCCTCGACCGAACGCACAAGTGTCGCGTCAGGTCACATTTTGACCCAGCATTCGGTCATTTACTGAGCTGAGCAGTTCACTGTCCAGAGCTGACCGGACGCACCCGGCTGAGTCTGGTCACACAGAAACCAGCGTCCGATCAGTGAAAGACAGCTCCTCTACTTCACCAACTTCTCCACCCTTGCTCAAATATACCAACCATTGAGTGTATCACCTTGTGTATGTGTGTTAGCATATTTTCACAAACATTATCAAGGGTGTTAGTTCTCCACTAGATCTAAATACATATGCAATGAGTTAGAGCATCTAGTGGCACTTTGATAACCGCATTTCGATATAAGTTTCACCCATCTTAATAGTACAACTATCGATTCTAAATGTGATCATACTCGCTAAGTGTCTCAATCACTAAACCGAAAAGCTCCTATGGATATCACCTTTGCCTTGAGCTCTTTGTTTTTCTCTTTCTTCTTTTCCAAGTTCAAGCAC